>NC_091933.1:4582500-4882500 GCF_041260155.1 Ptychodera flava | reverse complement strand
ATAGAACCTGTTAAACAGACTCTGCCTGTGGACTCAGAATACAGTTTCACAGTTTTCTACACCACACAGGATATCCAACTTGTAGATCTCTACATCAAGGTGAGCCTCCAAGTTTTGATGAGTCATGTAAATAGTTTACATTTTATCAAGGTATTAACACAAGCTGAAGATTATTCATGTATGTCATGATGTAGTTTTTACCGTTGCACTCAACAAACAAAGTTACAACTGTCTGTAGCTTTTGGGTCCGTCCGGTAACCCTTCATCAGCACTATCTTCAAATATTTATCTGGGTCAAAATTTCCGACTGCTTAGTTTTTGTATCGGGTGAAGCACAGTATGGGGCCAGGTATGACAATTTCGTCGGCTAACCCCAATTCCTGGCTCCCACTATTCTTCACCCGACACAAAATCAAGCAAATGAAGACCATTAGGTTTGGGTTACTTAGTTCATGTGATCGCGGCAATAATTCCGTCTCATTCCGGGTACTATATGTCCCCTCTCACGTTTTAATCATCAAATTGGTTGTCATGTACAAACTGACCCCGAAGGCAATTGCCATATTGACCCCTTTTCAATACAACCATTAGTTTTCTACAGACCAAAAATCAAACCTGTACATTAGTTAAAACTTTGTTATTGATTGGTTTAATTTTTTTCAAGAAATTTGTTTTCTTTATCTTTGGGCCGGCTGTATTATGGAAATTTATGAATCCACGGATGTAAAGAAACATGTATAATGAATTCAAGTTCCGGAAGTCCAAATACACCTTGGGTCGACACAGTGACATATATTTGGTGTATGGAGTCATTGGTTGCGATATTTGTGCTTGCTTTTTAATTTATGTGAACCGGCATAATGCCAATTCTTTATCAATTTGTTCCTCCAGGTTCCAGTATTATTCTGATGGACGGCGGGGATGTGTGGGCTTATTCATCGTTGTCCAAGTCTCCTTAGCTCTCTCATTTCACTGCTAACCATTCTGCTCATTTTGTGGATCCTCAAACCTTCGCCCACACCAACACCTTGGATGGCACGTGTATCCATGCCAAGCGAATTTGGGCGGGCTTCATATCTTCAGACCTATTTCCAACTTATCTTTATGATTTCATGTGATGGAAGCGTTTTGGCGATAATGCTAAGGCGTGGATGTCACTTATTCAACATATTTCAATTCTTAATCCTTTGAGTTAACAGCCCCCGTCATCGATTCAACACTGCACACAACACAATATTGTGCCAAATGTTTTGGGACAGTCTAAAAGCTAATGTCACGCCAAAGTTTACTGCTCAGGAGGCCACTGCTGCTGATGTGTGACACTGGGAACGCACAAATCAGACGAAGAAATGAGTTTGTGCTTGTGACAGTATATGGACCCTAAATCATTATATTGGCAGCGAATTTCGTTTGCTTCTGTACTTAATTCACTTCTTCGAACGGTGGAATTTTTATAATGTAATTTTCGTAGCATATCCGCCTTCATCTACAAAAGCAAAGAAATATTGCAGTTCATACATGTTGAGTGATGAACCACTTTTATACAAAGTGCATTGTGTCAAAAACGGAACACACATTTTTCGTGTTTTAAAAAAGGCAGCAAATGACAAAATTCATTGATAAATATCAAACACAAAGTTTCCAACATATAAAACATCCTAAACAAGCGACAATTTTATGTGTTAACTGTGCAAATACAACAAATCATATAAAAACATTAAAACGATAACAAATATGCACAAGAAACACGACAGTGCAAAGAAAAAATAAGGACAGGCAATAAAGCAATCAATGCAGAGGCATAAATTCAATAAAAGAAGGAAAATGCGTAAAAGACTTTAAAATCATTACAAGTGAACATTATAAATTAATCAGTTCCTGCTTAGCATTATCATCCTAATGTTTACATGGAACATTGCATCCCCTCGCAACTTGTTCTCGTGGAGTACAGGTTATAGGTAGTGCTTCACACATGCTGGAGGTGCTGGGTTCGAGTCCCGGTAGGGTTATAGGATAACTACAAAAGAGGAGGGAAAGTAGTGGAGATAGTAAAAATTGGGACCCTTCTTTTCAATAATTTCCCCGTAAGTTTCCAGGCCCCCTTTCCTAACTCTTACCCCAAATAATTTATCGCCCCTTTTAGAAAGTAACCTTTGACCCATTCAATAAGTACGCACATCTTTGACGTCATCAGTTTGTGGCTATACCACTTGTAAAATGATGCCCCATTCTGTTTTTATACATGGCTTATATGTTCAAACTCCTTCTTTCTGTCTTCCTGATTTGTGCATTTCATAGTGTTCACCTCCAGCTGTTTAAATGCCAGCATTTGGATCTTTCTGTCGGATCAAGTGTGGGCACTGATGACAGACAAGTGATTTGTTCAAAGCATGTCTCTTTGCTAATTCACAGAAAGAAGAGAACTTTTCTGTACTTCAATGTAAATGCTTCCATCATGAACATACACAGTATCATACGTATCAATTGTTGTATATCCTACATATTAAAGGGATTTTTGGATGGGGGACTTCAGGAACTCTTCCAAAAATAGTAAATATGTCCATGCGCAGACTTTGGAATATACGGATAGTTTTCAATCGGATTCGAACCCACAACATACGGCATCAGTCGCCTAGCTGAGAGGCCTGAGACAGAACCAGTCGGCTAAATCTCCACTCCCAAAAAAGAGTGATTCAATAGCCGGCTAAGTTGTTACATTTTTCTGACTGATCGGAAGGTTTATGTTGATCATTTTTGCCTGTGGTCATAAACAGAACGGCAGAAGACTGATTTCCTTTGTTAGAACTACAATTAATTGAAGGTTCAGCAATTTGAGAAAAAGATATCATTACTTTGTTCAAAAGTAAGAGAAAACATTTAACAAAGAAAAATAGACTCATTATTGTTTTGAAGTAATATCCTTGAATAATATTTCCAGCATTGTTTCTGGCGGTTGGTCCTTTTTTACCCAATTTTTCTAACACAAATGCAACTATTTTAAAGGGAGGGTGCCGGCGAAGATGCACACGTGCGCCTTTCTTGTTTACTAACAACATATTCAATGATATCTGGAGACATCACATCAACATAGCTGCAACATTTATATTTCACAATATTTATTGTTGACAAACATGTTTAAACTATCATCAGTCGCCAACAACGTGCCATAGGATGCAGTGTTTACATCGGTCGTAGGCAACCTTTGAGCAAAATTCCGACGACACCCTTCCTTTAATATAACAAGATCCAATGAACTTCTCTTTAATCTTACGATATGACCAAGGGCTGTTGCATATTCCATTTCTCATAACAGCAATGTTATGCAATGCTGCATTTTGAAGGTATTGATAGCAATTTTTTAACCTCTGCCGGTCATAGATTATTTAAATTGATATGCAAACTATTATACTAATAAGCAACCACTCTGACAAAAAATTCTGGGCGAACACTGTTTTATCTAGCCCTTGCCTCCTTTCCTTGTACAGATGGTGTCTAATGGTGACATAGTCTATAATGAGCGTAAACTGATCAAATTACTACCAGAGATTGAGAGACAGCATCTGACAACCGCAAAAGCATCTGCCAAAAGAGCACCAGGAGAAGAGGATGAAAGAGAAGATATTCCAGTTCTTATGGAGGCCATCATCGGTAAGAACTGGTTGCTTTATGTGGTCAGTTTTTAGTGACTTCACAATTTTATATTATTTATCAAGCCCTTCAGAAATCACTCTGAAAGACCTTGCCCAGTAAACCGGACAATATTATCTGTAGGATCCCAAGCCCCCTTTGGGGCTTGGGCCCCTATCGTATTTGTAGGGATTCAATATTTAGGGGCCCAAGCCCCCTATTTTATTTGTAGGGATTCAAATTTCTTCTTTTCTTCCTCTTTCTCTTCCTCTTCCATTTCTTCTTCTTCCGCCATATTTTTGCCATCAAAGATCTCCAAAACTGTTGTGCGCAACCTTTTGAAACTCTCAGGGATTATTAAGCACACTGAGTACTAATGCACGAGGCATTTTCAATACGCTAGGTCAAGTGACCTGGCTGCTTTCTTGGATTAAATTTTGTATTCTGCTTAATTTGCATAACACCTGACTAATCATAACGCTATGAACAAATTTGTAAAACATAGTACTGAAATACCATATGCAAAAGTTCAGGTAAACTGACTAAGCCATTTTTGAGAAGAAGATTCTCAAGTGATTAAGGTAGCGGTAAAGGCTAGAGCGTCAGTTATAAACTTCAATAAAACTATTAAAACATGAAAGAAGTCAACATTCTCTGTGGAATAAAAAAAACTAGACATTTGGGGTCATAAGCATTGCAGAGTTATAGCCCATTGAAACTTCTGAAAAACTGACCAAATAAGAGGAAGTTGGGGAGTCCTTAGTGTATTAACTATGGTAGAGGTCCCCTAGCTTTTAAAAAATGTTTGAAAAGGGAAAGTCATTTTTTACTGTTTTTTAGGAAAGTTTGACAAGGCAGTGCTTGCATTCAGAATGCGTGACTGCTATTATAAATGCATTTTTAGATTCTTTGAGTGTCAAAGAGGTGTCAAAAGTGAGATTAACCAAAAAGACTGCTCTTTGACTTCAAAAGAGGGGTGCAAATATGGCTTGTTTTCAACAATTTTGACAGAATAACAGTTTTCCTACATAATTTTATACCAATTAAATCCAACCTTTGAAATGAGATATGGACATGGAATTTTTACAGCCTATTAACAAGGTTACAGATAAGATTTGTACGGCACAATTTTCCTGTATTTGAAGTACTTTTTGAAAAATCACATTTTGAAATTTGAAAGAATTTTTAATAATTTTTAGATATGTAAACCCTAATCATAAAAACAAATTTTATTTACAAATCCTGCCGTACAAATCTTACAATTAATAGTGTCAACATATTTATAACTAATTTGGTAATATTAATTTATTATTAAATTCAAAGATGTAAAAAAATATGAAAAATTAAATTTTAATATTGATCGGTGTCATATTTCAAAATCATGGCTACAAATATACAATTTTTATATTCTTTGGAGAAAGTATTAACTAAGGGAGTTATCCTGAAAATTTGAACTAAATATCTTGATTCTAACACTTGAAACTTGACATTAACTCTGAGAAAAGAATTGGTGCAAAATTAGCCTTTACTGCTACCTTAACTAGATATTTTTTCTTAAAGGGACAAAGTCGCCCATTTTTCATGAATTTTATTTGATACGAAACTCTATTTATACTGTTTGACATGTTGAAAGATACTGAATGAATAGGTGACGATGCATATATTCCATCCCGCTTTTAGACACGAAAGATAAAACCATCGCGAGAAAGCATTGTTGGTCATGACCAACAACTCGGCTGTTCAACGCTGTGAGTACACTCAGTGTGACAGTTTCCGGACGACCTCAGTTTTCGGACATTTAGTGACATGCTGTTAGTTACACTCACTTCGCTCCGTATCGATAGCGTTTTACAGGTCGTGTGACCTCATATTATGTCAGGTGACACTGTTGTCCCGTTTTCGATAGTTTTTTTGGTAGAAGCTATTGAGTTCGCTACGAGCGGCGGTCACAAATTGTCGTCTGACACGGCGTCAGTGATACTGTCAACATACTGCCGTCAGGTCAAAGTAACTGAAATTTTGACTAAAGTCCTGATTTAGCATTGAATTTTGAATGTGGGGAGAATAATGATTTTGAAAATATTCTTTCCATTGTTCGCTACGATTGCATGTAGTTTTAACGAAAACTGCGCAGTTGTTTCGAGAAAAAAAGTACATTTAATGAACGTAAGAAGTGTACAAGTTTTCGGACAGACAATATTTAGCACAATTGTGTAAACGTAGTAAGTGACTTACCGCGTAAAAACTTGACAGGTAAATAATGCCATACGATGAAATATACTCGCTATTTTTATTAAATAATGCCCGTGCGATTCTAATACAAACAAAATATGCAATGGAAACAATTATAAGTAATACTCACTAAACAAACTTAGCGAAGTTAGCCACACCGTACGATACAAGGTGCCGAAAGCAACACATACAGAGACAGCCCGTGTCCGATATCTAAGCGCTACACGTCGAAATATAGTTGAGTCGTCCATGGATTAAACATAACTAATTATCATGAAATATTCTTATATACTGTTTTCTAAACACATCGAAATTAAAAATCGGTGGTTTGAAGTTTCAAATTATCAAATTAATACTTAGCTCCTAATCACATTCCAAACACGACGTCCGATTTCTAGGATTGCAGTCCGATTACTACGCCCTTGACATAGGGTCAAAACTTTGGCAACTTTGACCCCGAAATACCACTCCTGTCGTGTCAACTGAGTTTGAGAATAACCACAATAAAGTTTCGAAAGGTATGGTAATAAGATTTCGTATTGCTGGTCATTTACGAAACGACTTTGGGCGAAATCCACTACCCTGTCCGAAAACTGTCACACTGAGTGTAGTGTGAGCATCCACGTGTGAAAAAAAACACACACTAACACGTCCCGCTTATAATTACATGGCTCCAGGTCAAGAACGCAGTGTTCTGGATTTACCTAAGCTTACTATCGATGCCATTTGCTGAAGTTACATTTGGACGGTCAGCTTTGCATGCAGACCTTGACCAATCTTGTTCTTCGATACACGCTTCTTTGCTGCTAAAGAGCACATTTTTCGAAAGGGCATTTCAAATGCCTACTAGAGTAAGCTGCAACAATCACGGAGCCGTTTGCCGACGACAGTGTTTATTCACAGTCTCTCTCGCTCACTGTGACCTATTGGCTAAAAAGCAGATTGTTTTTATCACGTTTGTGCCTCCATGTGGACTTACTTGCCCATGGACTGTGGGCATAGAAAGGAAGAAACTTCAGCAGACTGTCATGTTAGTATTGAGGTAATCGCCAGATTGAAACAATATACTTTGGCAACTGATGCGTACATTGTGCACTACTGCATGCTGTGTATGCCCGGTAATGACTGCGTGAATACGCCGTAAGATACTGTAGACGTACTTCTACTTTTTCTAATCAAGTCTAAAAGAAACAATTGTGAGAATAAGAGCTTCATCCCCAGAAATCTGATTCACTCCCGGGAATAGATTTCAACCCAGGCTTCGTCCATACTAGCTGCAATAATTGTAGCCCTTGGTTGGTGGGGATTGGGCTTCTGTCGTGCGGCTCGCGCCTTGCCCCAACGAGCCGCCACGACAGAAGCCCAATCCCCACCAACCAAGGGCTACAATTATTGCAGCTTCGTCCATACAAAAATGTTCTGCAGCTCAGGGTCTGCATGGCAGGGCTGTACGTGTGTTACCAACTATGGGCCTTTAGTAGTGATGCATGTCCAGTGGAATCAGTCTTGTGGTTTCAGCTGTACTGGCGAACACAAAATTGTGCAGATAAAGATATACTTGCTCCAAGTCTGTGGGTATATAGGGCCTAGGGATCAAAACTGACGGACTAAACATCAGCAGATCGATGAACTAATGGCAGGCTGTTGCGTAGCCCTGCGTACAGGTCTGTGTGTTCACGGCGTTATAAAGCCTCCACCACATTGTGGTTGAGGCCGTATAACTCCGGGAACACACAGACCTGTACGCAGGGCTAGCTGTTGCGTAGTCATGGAGCAAACGCCTTGCTTGACCAGCTACAGTAATTCAGCTGCCGAGGAAAGCCAGGCGACATGGATCAAGTCTAAGATAAAGGTTCAAACGATGTGTTCCTGTTCGTGGCATGACCTTTACGGTATTCAAAGCAATTAGTGATCAAGGCCGATTTCCTATAAGCAGATAAGCGGCTGTTTGTTTTTGTTTAGCGGTCAGGCAAACCACTATCAGTCAGTGCAGCAAACGCTGTAAAAACTGCCATGCGATGCGAGTGACCGGAAGACATTGGGCGACTGCTGCTTTTGAAGTCGCGGTCATTGCAATCCATGTACTCACTAGTGGTTCGAAATACGGTTCAACTGTAACAAATAATTACATGAGGCAAAGAGAAATCCCCCGTTCAATAAAATTCGCACAGATTTTGTGTGTCAAGAGATAACCAACGATCGATAATACTCGGCTGTTCCACGATGTCACCGACGTTCATTCACATTCGATGTTTCACTGTTCGATCACCTGGATCATGCCATGTTTGAAAAAGCATGGAATGGCAGAAAAATGCTAAGTAAAATTCTTCGAAGATGCAGGTAAATTATGATCAAGATTTGCTCAACATAAAATGCAAAGAAAATGTATGACTCTGTAACTGTTTCACTATCAGTATCACAAACACACGGTAGCAATCTTACATGGTTTTAGCTTTATCATAGAACAATTGGGTCCATGGTATTATTTCTGTTTCACAGTCCGTGTCATCCATAAATAGCATAGTCCCTTTTACATGTAAGTTTCACTATTTCACAGTAGTTCATTTTGGCGTGTGTTCGTCGTTATCCATTGTACTGAAGGTTGTATGAAGGTTACAGGCCGCTCACGCACTCTTCCAAACGATGATCCGAAGTAGTGTGCGCATTAATTTATTATATGTGATGGGGTTCAACCATGGCAGTTAATTCAAATCGCCCGGACGCCCAGGCAAGCATTGAACATTGTTGTAAAGAGCAAGAAGGCGCTTTTTCATATCCTTTAAACCATCTATGGTCATTATTTGGGTCTAATATTGATTTGACTGAGGAACTTTGCTATTGGAAATTTTGTAGAAAATGGGCGGTTTTGTCTCTTTAACTAATTAATTATGCAAAATCTATGATCTCAGAAACTACAGGGGCTACAGGTATGGTTCCCAGTAAATAGGAGTCAGTATGGGACAACATTTTTTGATACATTTTGGATGAGCTTGAATGACCTTTGACCTACTCTCATGTATTATAGCTCCCATTAAAAGACCATTGCGGCAAATGACTTCCAATTTTGCACAAAGATAAAACTCAAAGACTACATTTAATTCGTACCATATAGAGTGGTCACAACACCAAGCGGCCATTTTCAAATGAAAGTTAAAAATCCATATCATTTGCAAGCAAATTAACCAATCAAAATTCTGTTAACAGCATTAGTAGACCATAGGGTAAGGCTCCTTCATGCCAAATTTCAAGGTCACAGGCAATGTTGACTTTGAGAAGAAGATTTTTAAAGTATTATTTTTCCCATTTATCAATGACCTTTGACCTCTGCTATACCTCTGCACCTAAGCTATGAAAATGGCTTAATTATTCTGGAAAATAAATGTCAAATGAATGTTGACCAATGGGGTGCCAAATTGTAAATCAAAAATGTTGGGGGATGCCCTCAGACCTTTGACCAAAGCAACATATTCTACCTCATTAATTATTCATGTATCTAATAATAAGGTTACCAATGGAGCTAGAGGTCTGATTTCTAGTATACAGGGATAACTATTGGAGCAAAGTTTTTGTTCCGAAATGTCAAATAACCTCGATGACATTTCACCTCAAACATCCATATGTGTCCATAACTCAGTAACTACAAGTAATACACCCTTTATATTTGTTATAATGCTACACCCTTCATATTTGATATGATGGGAGACCTTTTGACAGTATATCCTGTACCTCATTACGTATGTGCATATGTAATTCAGCCAATAGAGCTAGAGGTCTGATTTTCGATACATAGGGATAACTATGGAATACAAATTTTTGACAAATTTGACAAAAACATGACCCCAATGACCTTTGACCTGTATTAAACATATATGTCCATAACTTAGTAACCACAAGTGCTACAGCCGTCTTATTCGACATGATGAGACGACCTTATGGTGCCACATCCTGTATCTCATCAATTATATGCATATCCAATTCTGGGCTAACTTATAGAGATAGAGGTCCGATTTTTGTAAGGATAACTATGGAATATACAGATTTCACATTACGTCAATGACCTTTGACCTCAAAAAATACATACGTGTCCATAACTCAGTAGCCACAAGTGCTACACCCTTCATATCTGGTATGATGGGAGACCTTATGGTGCCACATCCTTTACCTCATTAATTATAGACATGTCTAATTATAGGATAGCCAATATAGCTGGAGTGCTGATATTTGGTACACAGGGATAATTATTTGACCAAAGAATTTTGGCAATACGTCACACGACCTTGATGAGCTTTTACTTACATTATGCATACATTAATATAAATCAGCAAACCACAAGTGCTATACCTTTAATAATCGGTATGATTCGGGAACTAATGGCGCCAAATGCTGAACCTCATCTATAATGCACATATCTAATTCTGGGCGGGCTAATAGAGCTAGAGGTCTGATCTTTAGCATACAGGGAGAAATTCAGGGACATATTATTGCCAAATTGCTCAAGAGAGCCAGACGACCTCTGACCACCATTTCACAAATATGCTTATAGATCAGTAACCAC
The DNA here is from genome assembly GCF_041260155.1 of Ptychodera flava. Lineage (NCBI taxonomy): Eukaryota > Metazoa > Hemichordata > Enteropneusta > Ptychoderidae > Ptychodera > Ptychodera flava. The sequence goes on along the minus strand of NC_091933.1, from coordinate 4,872,086 downwards.
AAGTGCTAGACCTTTTAAATTTGATGGGATGAAGAACATAATGGCATAACATTTATGGATTATCATTCTGGTAGCTTTTGCAAGTGTTTGCAAGTGCTTTGGCCCCGTGAAGCTGCTTGCTGCTTTAATCTTCTTCTTCTTTTTCTTCTTACGCAACTTTTTTGTCACCCTGGATCTCAAACATTACTGCGCACAGCCAGTTCAAGTTTGCAGGACCAAAGTATCTTATGACCCTTGAATTCTTCATTGGTCACATGACTTTGCTGCTATCTTGATGAAAGTTTTGTATTCTGCCTAATTTGCATAATATTAGACCAATCAAATAATCGTTAGCAACTTTTGTAGAGCTTGGTACTAAGATGCTACATAGAAAATTGCAGGTTAATTGAACTTGTCGTTTTTGACAAAAAGATTTTTAAGTGATTAAATTGATATTTTTCACTAATAATTAAATATGCAAAATCAATGTATCTCATGAACTGCAGGGGCTACAGGTATGGTTCCTGATTTATAGGAGTCAGTATGGGACAAAAATATTTTGACAAATTTTGGATGACCTTGAATGACCTTTGACCTAGTTGCATGTATGATGGCTCCCCTTCAAAGATCATCGCTCAAAATGACTTATAGTTTGGTACAAAGCTAACACTAAAAGACCTAATTTTTTCATTTCATTACCATGCCAATCGGTCATATGACCCAGCGGTCATCTTCATTTGAAACTTTTAAATTGACCTTGACCTAAAATTTGGAGGGGAAATTACAGCTGTTCGTAACTGCCCTCCCACTAGCATACACGGGAAAAATGCCCTCCCACTGAATTTTGACGCCCACTGCCCTCCAGCATCTATGGTCTGCCCTCTCCCCACTACCCACAAAAATTCAAGCTCTCCATTGCCCTCTCCCCACTATTTATATTCCCCATTGCCCACTTAATCAAATCAAGTCTAATCAAGTATATTAATTTCAATAAGCAAGCACCTATAAATGCACAGATTTAGTTAGTTTTGTATTGGGAACAAATTAATAATAGTTTCCTCATAGACTACTGTGTATAATCAATCAACATTTGCAATAAAATCCAAAACTCCAATTCCTTTACACATGCACATTTTACCTCGCACTTCAAGAAAAGTACATTACATGTATTTTCAAACATATAAAAATGTACCGATATATATGGAACGCCGTTGCTGCCTTCTTAGTTTTATTTGCTTTATTTGATGAGATGGCATCAATATATGATTTAGTAATGCCTTTATATGATTAGGTCGTATCAATATATGATTAGGTGACGCCTTTATATTATAAGGTGGTGTCAATATATCATTAGGTGCCCTTAATATATGATTAGGTGACATCAATATATGATTTAGTAATGCCTTTATATGATTAGGTCGTGCTGATACATGATTAGGTGGTGCCTTTATATAATAAGGTGGTATCAATATATCATAAGGTGCCCCTTAATATATAATTTGGTGACATCAATATATGATTTAGTAATGCCTTAATATGATTAGGTCGTGTCAATATATAATTAGGTGACGCCTTAATATTAAAAGGTGGTATCAATATATCATAAGGTGCCCTTAATATATAATTAGGTGACATCAATATATGATTTTGTAATGTCTTTATATGATCAGGTCGTATCAATATCTGATTAGATGACGCCTTCATATTGTGAGGTTGTGTTAATATATCATAAGGTTCCGTGAATATATAATTAGGTGAAATCTATATGTGAATAGGCAATGCCTTTATATTTCGAGTCAATAACAGTATATGATAAAGTAGTGCTCATATATTTTTAGAACACAACACTATATGAATTGAAAAGGCCATTATTTTATAAGGTAATATAAATATATTATTTAGTAGCGTCAATATATTATGTGCGCACGCCATTATAAGTATGTGTAACGTCTTTATTATTATGTTTAAAGTCATTATATGATTATATAGAGGGCGCATGCCTTCGGACACTTTCTTTGAGCGTGCACACTTTTATCCGCTTTTCCCGACGCATGAGTTCTTGCGGAGTACATCGCTCAAATCTCAATGGATGGAACGGATTTTACGGGAGTTGGAATTTTGAAATCTCCTGCAGAAATTCATTCTTTCCTTAGGTTGCAGTGGCGAGCATATCGACTACGGGATCGATAGATCGATCCGGAAATCGATCTACTTAGCAGACTACCCAGCTAAGGAGCGCCTGTGCTATGCTGGTCATCAAATGGTCAACCCCGTGGCGGTGTAGGCCTTTTGATGACCCGCATAGTGACACACGCTACCACGCCAACAGATAGCTGCGTTTCCACAACTATGCACTTTCAAACTTTATGTTTGACGTCTCTCCTTGTCCACCCTCGTCTGACATTGTTTACTGTGGAAATACAACATATCAACAAATACGATATATCTCGTCACTACACTTGCGCCGCACTCTCGTCCGGTGCAACTGTGCTCTCGCACTTACTCTGGAGTCTTAAACGATCATCGATCGTACTCACGCAAAGACAATCCAACTGCCCATCAGATAATGAGATCACTACTTTAGGATCGACTCATTCGTCTATGAATTTCTGCAAGAGATTTCCAAGTCCCAACTCCCGTAAAATCCGTTCCATCCATTGAGATTTGAGTGATGTACCCCTCAGGAACTCATGCGTCGGGCAAAGCGAATGAAAGTGTGCACGCTCAAAGAAAGTGTCCGAAGGCATGCGCCCTCTATATAATCATATAATGACTTTAAACATAACAAGTCAGTATTGCTGAAGGCAATGAGTACTTGGGCCGTGATAGAGTAATTTTGAGGACAATATATACTACTATTCAAATATGGTCTTGAATTTCCTCCTGTCAATTAGGCATTTGATAAACTGGTTATTAAACAAAGCAATGGCATGACAACGGCAAAATATGTCTAGCAACTTTTGTGGAATTTGAGGCAGGGGTTCTTTAGTGGAAATTGCTTAAACTCCTTAAATATTCAAATTACAGCAAATTTCTTTTGTTCTCGATGGTAGATGTCTAATATTTAGATGGGCATATTTAGATTTCTACCCTATAGTTATCCCTATATACCAAAAATCGGACATCCAGCTCTATTGGCTTGCTCAGAATTAGATATGCGCATAATGAATGAGGTACAATATGTAGTGTCATAAGGTGTCCCATCATACCAAATATGAAGGGTGTAGCACTTGTGGTTACTGAGTTGTGGACAAATATATATATTTGAGGTCAAAGGTCATTGAGGTCACGTGACGTTTTGTCAAACAAATTATATTGTTAACTTATCCCTATATACCAAAAATCAGACCTCTAGCTCTATTGGCTCGCTCAAAATTAGATATACGCATAATTAATGAGGTACAATATGTAGCGTCATAAGGTGTCCCATCATACCAAATATGAAAGGTTTAGCACTTGTGGTTACAGAGTTATGGACAATAATGTATATTTGAGGTCAAAGGTCACCAAGGTCACATGATATTTTGTCAAAATGTCTGAGATATCTGCGTGTACCGATGGACTCACTGATGGACTCACGGACGGATATGACTTAATCTATAAGCCCCCTGGACTGTATCCGTGGGGACAAAAAAACTGTGTCACTGCATCCTTTAGGCAATATGAATACGGTGAGAAACTAAATTTTTATTTTTCTTGGCCTTATACATGGGAGTCTATGGAGGTGTAAACTAAAAAGTCCTCTAACACGGCCAAATTCGATCGCATTGTGAAACAAATCGACGTGCATCTGTATGGGGTTGGGTACTATTCTTGTGCAAAGTTTGAAAGAAATTGACCAGGGCATGTCTGAGATATCTGCGTGAACGGACGGATGGACGGACTGACATGACCAAACCTATAACTCCCCCAGGACTTCGTCCATGGGCACTAAAAACAACGCAACAGTTATTACAGCTACACCGGCGGTAGGTTCATATCCAGAGCCCCGTACGGTCTGCCGCCGTTGCTTGAAAACAATCTTATAAACCTGGCCATATGGGCAACTGTGTATGGGCAGCTGGATGCTTGACTTCCCGGAGAAGGCGAGCTGTCACGTTCAAGCTCAGGATTATTTGTCGATCAAATTTCAGAAAATTTACCTTACCTAGATGAAATTTTGTCGATAGGCTGAAATTTTGCCTAAGTTTGACAAAATTGCATCGATTTTTCAGGTTCATATCCGACATTTTTGAGTTTTGAGTGCAGACAGAAATAAGTTTTGAGGCAACATGGCTGCGACCCCATGTTGACCCCTAGCCTGCGTACGATGCTATGTGCTACAGCTAACAGTACACACAGCATCGTACGCAGGGCTAGCGAGAGAGTTGCCGACATCGACGGTTATTTACGAGAAGTGAATAAAAGACTGTCATTTTTGGAAGCGATTGAGTAGCTGAGGTAGGCTGGGATACGACTTGGGCCCAAGAACGCTGAATTTCGGCAGTAATTTGGCTTTTTACGTCAAGTCCCAAAATGGATTTGAAGTCACCGACCCTAGCTACGTACGGGTTTTTGCAGGGCTGTGGTGAGCGGGGCGATTAGCTGTAGCGGAACACACAGCATCGTACACAGGGCTAGTTGACCCCAAGTGAAAATGTGTTCGCGATCAAATCTTCCTATATTTTTTTCAGAATTTTCGACAAAATCATTGCTTCTTAAATCTTTTGTAAAATATAAAATACTAAAATAAAAATGCAATGTGCCATGTCTCCAGATTTCAAAAATATTTTTCGTTGACCGTTCGACAGAATACTCATTTCGCAAACTTGTGACGCAGTTGAAATTCAATACTGACCGCCAAATAATCTTAATGAGACGAGATCATTCTAGACATCCTCCAAATTATCCAACCATTTGCGTTAGAGTTCAGCTCGCTTAGAGTATCATAACATTCTTCGGCCTTTGTTTAGATCGACCCTAATCTCTCCCATTTAGGAAATAGATACACAAGCTACCTTGACAAAACTTCCTGCACCATCCAAGACCAAACGCACTACAAATATGTCTTGACGTCATCATCTCCTTGCATGGTAATCGGCATACCGTATTTTTTAGCAAAGGAGACACAGAATACGTCGGAGTATTCAGTTTCAAAACGTATTACATTGTGTGATGTTGTCAAAAAAAGGTAATGTTACTGCAGTGGTATAAATTACAAAACACAAAAGTTCAAATCAGTTTATTTTGGACTGGCTTTACCCAACATTTCATATTGTTTCTTTTGCCAGATTTGACCACGTGCTTACTGGCGACCCCTTTACATGCAAATTTTGTGTCAAATGGTGTGTTCTCCTGGAAAAACAAACGGACGATTTCTATATGAAGGAGGCGAAATTTGCCCTCAAAACTCGAAACCACCCCTTTATGGGGTGTACCTAGCTATTTTGAACGAGCTTCTCGAATCTGCAGCTCTATTTCGAAATGATGGTCTGGTTTTCTCAGCTCAAGGATAAGTGTTCTCCATCGCTGTGGGCATTACTATTCTCAACTGGGGGTACAGTTTCCAGTCGTAATGTTTTTCATTGTGTCCGGGATATAAAACCTTTCCTTTTCACACTTTTACTTTGATTAACACTAGTCCACATCTTGTCAGCGATTTAACATGTTTCAAGTTTAAATGTTAAATTCTGGTCTCGAGCCCTCTTGTTCGACCAAACTGTAATTACCCCTCCCCCTTGGGCTCGTCCAGTGGGTGTAGCAAGGGTCGTGCCATCGCCTAGGAAACGGAGGGTGCATTAATTGTTGCATTTCGATGCACATTTTGATTATATTCAGAAGATTTTGTGGCAAAAACTCAGATAGAGAAGCATTAATATTCACATCTCACTTATTCAAGACTGGCTGAGAGCAGCACTTCCATTCAGTTAACATCATTACGCCATTTATTATGCCAAGAAAGATGAAGCCAAGACATTTTGCCCTCCCTGGTCTCAGCCAGAAATGGTTATACCTTACAGAGTTTTTTCCCACGGAATGAAAACAAATATACTTAGGCTGAGGCCCAAGTACAATAATAAAGACGTTACACATACTTATAATGGCGTGCGCACATAATATTTTGATGCTACTAAATAATATATTTACATTACCTTATAATATAATGGCCTTTTCAATTCATATATTGCTGTGATCGAACAATATATAAGCACTACTTAATCAGCTAGGCGATGTTGCCGTGAAGTGTGCGGGGGTTCGAATCCCGTTGGGTTATAGTAAAAAAAAATTATTTCTTTAACCTTAGTGGACAGTTTCTGCTGGTGGATATTTACTTGTCCCCGAGTCTGTCTGATAGCTCAGTAAAAGCTTCATGCTTTTCCGATTACTATATGTGTGTTTGTAATGTGTGTTGCTCGGTCGCGCACAGGATTGTAACATCTAAGTCGGTTGCCGTGACCAACTCTTTTGGGTTGGAAACGGTAGCCGACTGGTTTTGTGTGAGGCCTAGCAGCTAGGCGATGTTGTCGTGAAGTGTGTGGGGGTTCGAATCCCGTTTGGGTTAGGGACTGGACATAAATTACAGGGGGGTGGGGGGTGGGCCGGTGTTTTTCGAAAAACCACTGCGTAAAAAATAGTGACCCTTCAAACGTTCATGCACAAAAATTAGTGACCCTCCCCCTTATCCGTGCATGAAAATAAGTGACCCTCCCCTGTTACTCAATACCCCCCCAAAAAAACCGCAATGTGTTAAAGACCCCCTACTGACTTGCTATACTTTTTAAGTCGCCCTCCCGAAAGGAAGACAAAATGTGGCCGATATAACGCGTTGTCCAAAAAATATCAAATCATATGTGTGTTATTCATGTAAATGTACTTTGCTTGAAGTGGCAGTTAAAAAGTGCATGCCTGTACAAAAAATGTAATTTTTAGATTTTATCGATATGTTGATTCACTATACATGTAGTCGACTATAAGAAAACTACGAACGTGTATTTTCCAGTATAAAACTAGCTATATCTGTTCATATATAGATTTTAATAACTGATATAGATATACTTGATTAGCATGGGTTGTTTACAAGTGCACATGTGAACAAGATATTTGATTGTGGAATTTCTGTCAAAATGTTGATTCACTATACATGGGAGTCTATGACAAAACTATACATGGGAGTCTATGACAAAACTGTCAAAAGATTTTCAGAATTAAAAATTTGCACTATTTGTGCATATATGGACCCTGAATAATTGACATAATTGTGCTTGATTAGAAGAGGGTGGTAAAATGTGCATCTGTGTACAATAACTTTGTTTTTGGAATTTCGCATAAAATGTTGATCCACTATACATGGGAGTCTATGACAAAACTGTAAAAAAAAATTTTCAGAATTAAAAATATGCACTATTTGTGTATATATGACCCTGAATAATTGACATAATTTGCTTGATTAGAAGAGGGTGGTAACACATGCATCTGTGTACAATAACTTTGGTTTTGGAATTTCACTCAGTGAAATGTGGATCCATTATACATTGTAGTCTATGAAGAAACTATGAATAATTTTTTTTAAATACAAAACTTGGCAAATCTGTGTATTTATGTATGCTTGATTATTGATATTTATGTTCTTGATTAGACTAGAGTGGTTACAAGTCCATGTGTGCAAGAAATTTGATTTTGGAATTTCACCGAAATGTTGATTCACTATACATGGCAGTCTATGGTGAAACCCTATGAATAATTTTTTTCCAATACAAAAATAGGTAAATCTGTGCATCTATGTACACTCAATTATTGGTACTAATGTTCATGATTAGACTTGAGTGGTTTCAAGTCAATGGTTGTGCAAGAAATTTGATTTTGGCATATCACTTAAATGTAGATTTACTATACATGGCAGTCTATGATGAAACTGTGAATAATTTTTTTCCAATACAAAAATAGGAAAATCTGTGCATTTATGTACACTGATATTGGTATTAATGTTCATGATTAGACTAGAGTAGTTTCAAGACAATGGGTGTGCAAGAAATTTGATTTTGTAATTTCACTGAAATGTCCATTCACTATACATGGCAGTCTATGATGAAACTATTAATAATTTTTTTCCAATACAAAACTTGGTAAACCTGTGCATCTATGTACACCTAATTATTAGTATTAATATTCATGATTAGACTAGAGTGGTTTCAAGTCAATGGTTGTGCAAGAAATTTGATTTTGGCATATCACTTAAATGTCGATTTACTATACATGGCAGTCTATGATGAAACTATGAATAATTTTTTTCCAATACAAAAATAGGAAAATCTGTGCATTTATGTACACTTGATTATTGGTATTAATGTTCATGATTAGACTAGAGTAGTTTCAAGTCAATGGGTGTGCAAGAAATTTGATTTTGGAATTAGGATCAAAATGCAATGAAAATGTATTTTCATAGACCATCACTTCAAGTGCCTGTCATTCAAGTACGTCAGTTCAGATATTGGACATTCACGCCAAGTACTGACTGAATTTTATGTCCCGGTCTTTGGTAGTCCGTGTGGGCTACCATTTCATGGATTTTGGTAGCCCCAGGGAAAAGTTGGTAGTCTGTGGACGCGGGACTACCGCTAATTTCGAGCCCTGATATATTAGGGGCACCTTATGATATATTGATACCACTTTAAATATAAAGGCGTCACCTAATCCTATATTGACACGACCAAATCATATAAAGGCATTACAAAATCATATATTGATGTCACCTAATTTTTCAATAACAGCACCTTATGATATATTGATACCACCTTATAATATAAAGGGCATTTATATATATATATATAATATATATATATATATATATATATATATATATATATATATATATATATATATATATATATATATATATATATATAAAGATAGGGTCACCATGCTTTATTTTCTAAATGTTCACATTCTCCTCATAAAATAATAAAAAAATCAAAACTTTGAGCAGTAAAGACAAAATGAAAAAATATGTAACTAAATGAAAGTAGAATTGTTGATCAATATCTACTTCATTCGAATACGCACCATTATGAAAATGAAAAATTGACCAACTATGTCTCATCTTTAATAGCCTCAGATGTTTCATTTAATATTTCTAATATTACATATGACTTTGTCCATCAACAATTAAACAACTTGGATGTTACTAAAGCCACTGGGATTGACAAAATTAATGCACGCCTTTTACGATTGTCAGCTCCAGTAATATCCCATTCCCTTGTTAAGATAATGAACTTGAGTATTACTTCAAGTAAATTCCCATCTGTGTTGAAAACGGCACAAGTAGTTCCAGTACATAAGGGAGGGAACCGTGATGATAAGTGTAACTACAGACCAATAAGTATTCTATGTGTTTTAAGTAAAAAAACCTGTGTTAGAACGACATGTTCATGATCGCTTTTACACATTCCTTACAGACAACAAATTGCTTTATCAAGCACAGTCAGGTTTTCGTGGTGCTCACTCTCGTGAAACTGCTTTAAACAGGCTTGTTGATATCTGGGTAAATAACATGGACAATGGTAATTTTAACGGCATTGTGTTTTTGGATTGAGAAAAGCATTTGACATGATCGATCATAATATCCTTTTACACAAGCTCAAATACTAGAAATGTAACAATTTGCTATCAAATGGTTTAGTTCATATTTACAAGACAGAAAACAGTTTGTTTCCATTAAGGGAACATACTCTGAAGTCAGTGACATTGTAAATGGAGTTCCTCAAGGCAGTATTCTCGGACCCCTTCTATTTATTTTATTTATGAACGATTTAACATTATCCATCGAATCAAATACAGACATGTTCGCCGATGATGCCACTATTAGTGAGTCAGATAATAATATTTCGGAATTAGAAACCAAATTAACAGTTGCTACGAATGGGATCAAGTTATGGTGTGAACAAAACAAAATGGTTGTAACGTAGGAAAAACCAAAGCAATGCTCATTACAACGAAGCAAAAACTTTCTAGGCTCTCCAAATCCAATCTTGACATCTATTTTGGCAATTGTTTACTGACATCAGTTACATCTGATCAACTTCTTGGTGTCATTATCGACCAACACTTAACCTGGAAATACCACATTCGAACAATTGCTGGCACTGTTGGTAGAAATCTAGCACTGTTGCGTAGATTATGCTGTTTCCTGCCAACCGAAAAGAGGGGGATTTCAAGCTTTTATCCAACCCCACTTTGATTACTGTAGTACAATTTGGGGTGGCACGAGTCATATTAAACGCCTTGAGATTCTTCAAAATATGGCTCTCAGATTAATTACGACTGCCCTTAGAGCAACTCCATCTGCACCACTTTATGAAATATGTAAATAATGCCGATAAAAAACCGTGTCGAATACAGAACAAGTTGTTTCGTGAAAAATGCTATCAATAATATGTTGCCCCAATGTATTACAAATTTGTTCACCAAAATAACCAGTGTATCATCTCGCAGTACGAGATTCAGCAATCAAACCAATATTCTGTATGTGCCTAGGGCGAGACTTGTCGCAACGTCACAATCTCTTAGACACCATGATGCCGTCACTTTCAATTCACTGTCAGAGAGTGTTCGATATCACCTTCGTTGAACACCTTCAAAACAAATTACATCAGGACATATTTGACGTCACGTTATGTTTAAATGTTTTCGTCTTTAAGCTTTTACGAACATGCGTTGTTTGTATTGATTATTTTACTGCCTTTTGTTTGATGTTTTTAGTGTATGTTTTTGTGCCTTGTAATTTTATTTTTTGTTTACTTTGCATGTCATAGAGGGCCCTGGGGGAAGATTAGCATTTATGCTAACCAGGTTTCCTGTTGAGTATGTTTACCCTCTTTAAATAAAGTTTAAAAAAAGTATTTATATTTAAACGAATTTGCCATTATTACTTCCAAAATTTCAGAGATGAAAACATTAATTTGATGGACTATTTTAACCTTCAAGTATTGTCAATTTTGAGTAGCATCTAGTTCATATATGTCTTGTACTTTTGAAACAAATGTTTGGTAGGTCACTGTGCTCAGTTTTTCTTTACGATATGACAATTAGCCAGAATTCACAATTTACCTATACTCTCTCATGATAATCATTTTGTGCTCTCCAGCAGGAGCAGTTGACCTGGCCAGAGTTGGATTAACTCAGACAAGTTGGCTTAGACTGATAAATCCAAAAAGTTCACTGATGCGTTTAAAATGAATCGATCTAAGAACTCGCCTTAGGAATATGACTTTGCAAACTGCTAAAAACAGGTTGTGTTGTACATCTCCGAGCGGAACAGCGCGATACTGTTTATTTTTCTGCGCGCACATCCTTTGCTGATGTACGGGCTTGTGACAGTTGGGACTGGGGACTTGTAAAAGTTTGATCATATAGAGGGGGGATTTAAAATTGTTTTAGAGTTGTTACGTGCAGAGAAACGAACAAAAGGGTGAACTCAGCAGTTAACGTTTAAACAAAATTTATTACAAAAATAAACTAATTGCTAAGTCAGGGATAGAGTACAAGCTTTAAAAGTGTACAGACTACTTATCTCAGCTGGGACGGCAAAGCTCCAGTCTCAGAGTTGTACCAGTCAGTCGGATGAATGAACAGTCCTTTGGCTTGCAGGCTTGAAGCTGCACAAAGTCCACAGTATAAATCCAGCGTTGACAGTGAAGGTCTTGAAAAGTCTTGAGAATGACTACTGCTGGAGTTTAGTAACACACAAGAGACACGATCCCAAAAGTCTGACTGGAAGCTGTGCACGTCCCTTTTATAAAGGCATGTAAGAACAATCTAGAACTTTTATTGACATGCTAATTACTGTTCTAAAATTATCTCCCTTACACAACTAATCAACTTTCCAGAACATTCCAAACATGACTAATTGAATTCAAGGTTGTGAGGTCATCAAGGGCAGTGACCTTGGGAATGTTCTAGACTAATTGAACTCAGGTCATGATGAGTGTGGGGGAAATGACCTACATAACACACCCCCTCTTCAAAAAAGAAAATTTTTCAAAGAAAAAGCTTTCTTTTACAAATGTAATCTTGAAAAGGATTTAAGTACTCAAATTTTGTTTTACTCTAAAGTAAAATTTCTTGAAAGTGAACAACAATAAAATTTCTTGAAAGTGAACAACAATAATTTCTAAATACGAGAGAGACAGTCTGCAATTAAATTGTCTCTGCCTTTGATATGTCTAATGTCAAGATTAAACTCCTGTAACATTAAACTCCATCTTAGCAATCTCTGATTTTTGCCTTTAAATTTCTGCAGAAAAACAAGAGGGTTGTGATCAATATAAACCACTATTGGCTGATTTGAAGAAGTAACATAAACTTCAAAATGCTGTAAAGCTAATATCAAGGATAAACACTCTTTTTCAATTGTAGAGTAGTTTCTCTGGGATTTGTTAAATTTGCGTGAAAAATAGCAAACAGGATGTCCCATGACTATCTTCTTGCAATTTGTTGTTGGAAAACTTGAAATGGCACTGAATTTGGCATAAAGTATGCACGGCAAAGTCCGGTTATTTTTACTGAGTTCGATAAAGTCATTGTTCGGCAAATACTTGGCTTCCTCCTGGAGATATTCCGCTTTCGCAGGATTCAGTCCGTCTGGATGTTGTTCCATTGGATTACTGTCGCAGACATCTTCGTTGTGGTAGATGATGTTTGTCCTCGTTGGAACATCTTGAAACAGGTGTTTATATTCATGGAGCAGTTCTTTCACCTGTTGTTGTTGTTCTGGCTGGAGGTGTGCCAACTTTGTAGACTCCAGCTTCTCCAGGATTTCTGAGTTCTGAAGCTTGACCGAGCCCAGCTTTGAGTTTAGAGTATTTTCACTCAAGTCAGTTTCAGTATCACTATCTTCATAATGGTTTGAACTGACTGCACTGACAGGCTGAGTTATAGTAGGATTATCCCTATCCAAATATGGCTTAAGCATATTTATGTGACATAGCTGTTTTGTTTTCGCCTGTCAGGTGTTATTATGATGTAATTTAAATCACTCAATTTCTTATCAATTAGGTATGGCCCAAAGTAACGAGCATGGAGTGGTTTGCCAAGAATTGGAAGTAGAACAAGAACTTTTTGACCTGGTTCAAACTTCCGTTTTGAGGTTTTTATCGTATTTGGTTTTCATTGACTGCTGAGATGACTCAAGATTTTCTCTGGCTAATTCACATGCTTTAGAGAGTTTCGTACGAAAATCTGACACATATTGCAAAATATTCAGACAATCATCATCGTCTGATAGGAATTTCTCTTAACGAGCTTAAGTGGGCCACGGACTGTATGTCCAAATACAAGCTCAAATGGGCTAAAACCAAGAGACTCCTGAATTGACTCTCTAACAGCAAAGAGCAAAAAATGAATTCCTTCATCCCACTGCTTCTCTGTGTCAAAACAGTAGGTCCTAATCATGTTTTTCAAAGTTTGATGAAATCGCTCAAGAGCACCCTGACTTTCTGGATGATAGGCGGATGACCTATACTGTTTAATGCCTAGCTGATCCATTACTTGTTGAAAAATTCCAGACATAAAGTTGGAGCCTTGATCGGACTGGACACATTTAGGGAGGCCAATAAAGTGAAAAATTTGACTAAAGCTCTCACTATAGTCTTTGTCTTTATATTTCTCAGTGGTATGGCTTCTGGGAACCGAGTTGATGTACACATTATTGTCAGCATGTACTCATTTCCTGATCTTGTTTTTGGTAGGGGCCCAACACAGTCTATTAGAATCCTACTAAATGGTTCTTGAAATGCAGGAATTGGCTGTAAAGGGGCCTTTGGAATGGTCTGATTCGGCTTTCCTACCATTTGACATGTGTGACAAGTTTTACAGAAATGTGCTACGTCCTGCCTGAGATTAGGCCAATAAAAGTGACTGAGAATTTTATGATAAGTTTTCCTGACTCCTAAGTGACCAGCCCAGGGCGTTTCATGGGCCAGGCGCAATATTTCAGCACGATAGGGCTTTGGAATCACAATTTGATGTTTTATAGCCCAATCGTCATCAACCAAAACATCTGGAGGTCTCCATTTACGCATGAGAATACCAGATTTTGTATAATAGGAAACAGAGCTATCCGAAGTTTTACCTTCATCATCTACCCTGTCAAACAAAGACAAAATATCTGGGTCTTTGTGTTGTTCTGCAATGAGATTTGATCTAGAAAATGTCTGACTTTGGTCAGCAGAAGTTTTACTGGAAGTTTCAAATCCACGAGGGATAACGGAATGATCCGTGTCAAACACCTGACTGAGAAAGGTGTCATTTAAGTCAACATCTGTGACATTATTTTTGAGAGTATTTTGATTCTCAGAAGTTTTCTTTGACATGGCTCGAGTAATGCACATGAAGGAAATAAATCGGGTATCTCTTGTTCAATTGGCTCTGGATCCTGATCTAAACTAGGATTATCAGTCACAAGTGGATTAGTAATGACCTTGTCCCCAGCAAGGTCGTTTCCAAGAAGAAGGTGAATCCCTTCAAAAGGCAAAAAAGGCCTAATACCTAAAGTCACAGGTCCAGAAACAAAGTCCGAAGACAAATAGACATTATGGAGAGGAACAGGAATAAAGTCATTGCAATCTACCCCCTTAATAAGAACTTTAGAACCTGAAAATGACTTTTCAGAAAACGGCACGGTATCTGCCAACAAAAGAGACTGGAAGCCCCGGTATCTCTTAAAATTTTGACAGGGGTAGCGGAAGAAAAATCACTAGAAAGTGATATAAAACCATCATGAATAAATGGTTCGAAAATACCCATAATGCTATCTTGAGAAGAATTGACCTTGACCTCATTAATTGGGGATAAGAGGGGTTTAACCTCAGAAAATGTGTTGCACACATTATTAGACTCTAATTGAGTTGATGAAGAAATAAAGCCGGTGGGCTTAGATCCACTTTGACCACTTTGACCTTCACGTTTTCTTTTCAATTTGAAACAATCTGACATTAAATGGCCGTCTTTCTTACAATAATTACAAGAAAGTGTACCGAACTGTTTGTCAGAAGGAGATTGAGACTTGGGATCTGATGATGTGGAAGTGTTACTTGAATTTTGTGAACTGTTGTCATTTGATTTTCTACTCTCCTTTGAAAAATTCTTGGATGAAAGGAGGAGTTAAATTTACCTGCATTGTTTCTGTATGAAAAGGACTGGGATGGTTTGCTGAGAAATGAAGATTTGTGGGTCAATGAATAATCATCGGCCAAACGTGCAGCAACCTCCAATGTATCTGCCTTTTGTTCATTGATAAACGTCTTGATGTCACTCCCGATGCACCTTTTAAATTCCTCAATCAAAACGAGCTGTCGTAATTTGTCATAATTCTGACTGACCTTTCAGAAGAGCACCAACGATCAAACAGTTGTTCTTTTGTTCGAGCAAATTCAACGTAAGTTTGATCCTTCACCTTCTCACAATCCCTAAATTTCTGACGGTAAGCTTCAGGCACCAACTCATAGCCCTTGAGATTAATTCCTTCACAGAATCATAATCTGAAGCCTGCTCTACTGACAACTGAATGTAAATTTCTCTGGCTTTACCCACCAAAGCACTCTGCAAAAGCATAGACCAGGACTCCTTAGGCCAATCAGACTCTGAGCAATTTTCTCAAAATGAGGAAATATTTATCAACATCCTTTTCTTGGAAAGGGGGAACTAACCTGAAATGCTTAGTGATGTCAAAATTGTCTGAAGGGAAGAATTTTCCTGACTTTCTAAGCTCTAAACGTCTCATTTCTAACTGCAGTCGGTGTTCTGCTAATTCTCTTTCCTTTTCTTTTTCCTCTCTTTCTTTCTCCCTTTGTCTTTCTTCCATTTCTAATTCTTTCTCTCTCATTTGTAATTCTAGTTTCTTGATCTCCAAATTTGTCTGCATTTCTAATTCTAATTTTCTGAGTTCAGACGTAGACTCGGGCTCATAATCTTTTAAGGCAGACTCCTCAAAATGGCCTGATTTAACTAAATGTTTTGCAATCTTGAACTGTATTTCTCGCTTGCGCATAGATCGTTTAACTTCTACCTTAAGGAAATTGGCCAGTGTTATGAGGTCGTCTTTTCTGAGGGAATCAAATGTGTCCTGATCAAGGTCATCCATTTCGTCTGGTTTAAATTCCGCCATGATTAAATTTCGCTGAGTTCACAGTATACAGTAGTTTTGAAAAGGCAGGCAAAATGTTGTCAAACGGCTCAAAAATATTCGGCTCCCGGACGAGCCCCCAATTTGTTACGTGCAGAGAAAACGAACAAAAGGGTGAACTCAGCAGTTAACGTTTAAACAAAATTTATTACAAAAATAAAACTAATTGCTAAGTCAGGGATAGAGTACAAGCTTTAAAAGTGTACAGACTACTTATCTCAGCTGGGACGGCAAAGCTCCAGTCTCAGAGTTGTACCAGTCAGTCGGATGAATGAACAGTCCTTTGGCTTGCAGGCTTGAAGCTGCACAAAGTCCACAGTATAAATCCAGCGTTGACAGTGAAGGTCTTGAAAAGTCTTGAGAATGACTACTGCTGGAGTTTAGTAACACACAAGAGACACGATCCCAAAAGTCTGACTGGAAGCTGTGCACGTCCCTTTTATAAAGGCATGTAAGAACAATCTAGAACTTTATTGACATGCTAATTACTGTTCTAAAATTATCTCCTTACACAACTAATCAACTTTCCAGAACATTCCAAACATGACTAATTGAATTCAAAGGTTGTGAGGTCATCAAGGGCAGTGACCTTGGGAATGTTCTAGACTAATTGAACTCAGGTCATGATGAGTGTGGGGAAAATGACCTACATAACAGAGTATTGAGGGGGATCTGAAAAATATAAGATTTCAATCGCGATTCCTCAAGCCCCCTAATCGTTTTTTTTGTGAAAGCAGCCTTAGAAAGAGAAGATATATAATCGTTTGTCAACCTGTATTCTTGCAGCAGACACAAGATTTTCACAGAGATGGCCAAATACATTCAATGAATTCTTCACAGAGCGACAGTTGTACAAAACGATTCATGTTGTTATTTTCTTATTTTCTGATAGAACTTGCGAGTTAAAACGCCTTCCGGCCAGGCATTGGGTTTCAGCAAAGTTCAAACATTCGGCGCAGTAACAATTATCCGAAAGGAAGCGTATAATCTCTATTTCGTCGTACGTTTTTCACAATCCACAACATCGACATGGATTACATCAGATATAGGCTATATATCGAATTATGTGATCATATTCAGTGCCTGGCTTGAGTTTGCTGACAAACAGTGACTTTCTTTGCAAAACAACATGTATAAGGCTAGAGTGTTTTTTGCTGCCAAGCATAAACTTTCTACGTCTCGTCATTGCGGTAAGTGTATGCGTTTGTACACTATCAGATATTCTCTGGTTTGCAGCTGATAGCACACAATTAACGCTAAGGAACAACACGGAGACAAGTGTTTGGCCGAAATCCGGGGTTAGGCCAAAAAAAAATAGTTTGTTTCTCATCCTAGGCATCTTGCAAAAATGATGCGGTGACGCGGTTTTTTTTTGCTGCTACTTTTTTTTATTCAACCATCAACAACAACGCGCTTACAACATGAGAACATAGGAATGCATGCAGAGATAAATGCACAGCAAATTTTTAGCATATAAACAGTGCTGCTTTTTGACTATTAGTGCAGAATGCAGTTTTGATAGCTTTCAATGACATAGTGTACAGTTCGATTCTGAATGGAATGTTACAGCACTGTGTGATGTTCAATGTTCTGTCTAGTTCAGTTTTGTATATCATAAAATATTTGTGTTGCTTTGGTATGATCTGAACGGTTTAATTTGTTCTTAGTTTTGTTTTTTTTTTTCTTTTTTTTTCGTTCCCTCTTGAGACGCAAAAAAAAGGTTGGCGCGGCGGGTCTACATTGACGCGCGCGGGGATGAGAAACAAACTATTTATTTTTTTTGGCCTTATGCATGTACTGCAAAGGCAGGGGCGACGAGGCGTCATGGCAGCCTGGACGGCAGTACCGGGCTCTGGGTACCGTGCATCGGGCAACGCGTTACCGGTCGCCTACGGCAGACCCATGACAGTACCCCCTGGAACTTTATTGTGTAAAGCAAGCAATATAGAGACATACAGTATCTTTTATTGTGAGTTGCTACCCTGCAGCGAGACTTCCTTTTTTGCGGAGGGTGGGCGGGAATTTTGTGGTGTGAACTTAGCGTGGCAGAAGTTGAAATGGACGGGCTATAGCTTTGATCACACTGATATCATGGATATGCGCATGGATATTGGACGTGGAAAGAGTGACGCAAGTTGTTTAGATAACGATTAATGAGGGCAGTCGGTAGATACCTTAAAGGTTACGTCTCAAGTGCATCCAGCAAGTGGTAGGAGTAGGTGGCGCATGGTGACCCATACATGTCAAGGTCTAAACCCTTTCCCCCGTGTCCCTCCGGACGTTAACAATGATTATAGCAAAGCCATAATCATCCATTAGCGTCGGGGTATCATCCGAGTTTGAACTTGGAGATGGCTTCCGTTGGCAACTATATCTGCATAACAAGACCGATTACGTCTACGTCGACTATGCAGAACTGTTGTAACCGCATCATTGTTTTCATTGGCACCTCTAGCATCTTCGCTCTAACTCCCAATAACTGCATTGCACTTAAACGTTGGATCTTCATCAGTGTGCATACATCTATTACTGTTACCAATAGCTCCATTGGTTAATCTTCGTTAGCAAAGTTGAGACATTAAAATAGTTGTAATCGACCGGAGGTAACTTGGACAGATCTTGAGCCACAAAGATTGGAATATTCACAATGTCCTGCACATTAGATTGTGTTTTATACTGACCCTGTCGTCTCTTAACCCTTTCACCACCATGGTTTGTCCCAAATCCATTGTTTTCTATGGTAAAGTTGGACCTGTATACAGGGAACTGGGGTGAAAAGATTAAAGCGCCGCGAGGTAAATTCTCCGCACACATCAAATAAAAGCACCTAAGCCTGTTCAATATCATCGTCACTATAAAAATTTAAGGTGGACCATTTGATATCCTGGGGGGGGGGGGGCTTGGAAGATTGGTGGACAGCCATCATTTTTTTCCCACCTGCTTCACCATGAAGTATTTTTTTCTACAGGGCATATGCTGGCAACTTTTTTTTCACTTTCCTTCTTCGAGATATATTTTTTTTACCAAATTTCGGTGCAATGTTTGTTTGCTTGGTTTTTCACACCCAGTAACAAGATGCTGTCTATCGCACACACACTATATTCAAGAAACTAAATAAAGATATGTAAATACATGTACATTTTTGATTCACTTTACAAAAATATCAGTTTATAGATCTTTACATATTTATACCATGGGTAACACACTGAAAATACAAATCAAACAACCTGATTACTGAGTTCTACATTAAGCATTAACAAACTTACAGTGAAAACTTTTCTGAGAACATCACTGGTGTCATCAGAAGAGATGATGGTATCCTACATATATTTGTAAAATCATGTACATTTATGGCATTTACTTGTGCTTGAAAAAAATATGTCATTGTCTGACAAGTATCCTGGTTTGATGAGTGATATTAGCAAGTTGAACAATCCACTTGACTGACTGAGTCCACTTGACCCAGTTCATGGCTGTCTCTCTTCTTGTGGTATTTTGACAAAATCCATACATTCAGATTTACACATTTCTGGAAAACACTGGTGGGCAATTTCAATTTCAGCATACTTCCTCTAATTAGAAGGTCATGTATACTGTACAATTGTTCATATTCAGTGATTAAGAATATAAAGGAGATGACATTGACTGAGAGAAAAGCCGTCTGAAATAGTGTGAAAATCTTCCTCAATGAGACCACTTCCAGGATTTTGTTTTTTCAGTCAAACCATCATATTTAAACCACTGGTCCTTCAGTACTGTCACTACGAGTGATGATCTCTCTGAAGAAGAGATGATTGCAAAAGAAATATTGAATGACATTGTTGACACTATAGTTGAAAAGGAACAATGATTGTGTGACTTCATACAAAATACTGATGATTGAACTTTTCCATATGACATATTGCTCCCTGGCTGACCAGATGTCTGCTGAACTCAATCAGTATGAGAACTTGTATGTACTATTACCAATTCAAACCAAAGAGCACAGTGTCCTTGAGACTTTTAAAAGTTTTGGTGTTTTGCTTTATTTTTTGACAAATATTTATTGGTTTTGTTCCAGACGAGTTCTTGTTTTCAGTTGCTGAAAGCTACAGTGATAGTAGCTGTAACTTTTGACAATTTTTCAGTGTTTTTGTTTGTGTATTTATTTCAGTTCCTCGTTTAATAAATTCTAAGCTTCTAAGCTTTAATTCCTCAAGCTTGAAATGGTTTATGCTTTAAGCTCCAGAGCTACTGCTTGATTTTTATTGATGCTGCAGTGTGCATCGAACAATTGCCAAGATTTTTTTTCCGAGTCGCAATGGTCCATAATTGTTTTTTCCATCAGCCACTTAAAGCCAGATTTTTGTTTTCGAGCAACTCCACCTGGCATCTTTTTTTCCCCAAATCTTCCAAGCCCCCCCCCCCCAGGATATCAAATGGTCCACCCCTTACACAGTTTTACGATGTCATCGAATGCCAGCACATCCATTTGGTTGGAGACAAAACATAAAAGTTCAGACTGCATCCTCTCTTGCAAGTTGAGATGTAAGCAGGAACTTCGCAATCGCTGTTGACTTGTATTTACCCTACCAGCATTACCTGATAGAGGAGGATTAGTTGACGTACCTGCCATGCCAGTGTTCGACGACACTGACGACTCGCTGCGGTTACGATCATGGACATTCACAGGAAACCTCTTTTTTCGTATTTGGTACACAGATCCAAGTCACCCTGACACGGGGAAACATTCTGGCATATAATCCGTGACAAATTACGTCCACTCCTGATGATGTCGTGATTCTTGATATATCATATTCTAAAACACTTGTTTTGACATTTTCGATTTGAAATTTCGATAATCTAAGTCGTGACAATGCCCCAGTCCTCAAACGTTCACAGTGAATAAAACAGAAGGCAGATGCAAGACATCCTTCTTTATATATATATATATCAATACAACGGCACCAGACTTTAAATCAAATAAGTCAAAACGTCGTTTTAGCGTGACCAATCACGTCCAGGTGATGTGTCATCTTTCAGCTGTTCTGGGCTATCATCGTGCCAACTATATCATTGGACACATTGCTTTTATTCCTTCTGGCCTATACAAATTTAATATTCGATAAGGTACACTTCTTGCATGTGAGTTTGACCCAGAGTTTGACCCACAGCGCCCTCTATCGTTAGTTTGATGGAAACGGGGCAGAATATACAGGGCAATCATCATTGCTAAAAACGGGGCAGAATATACACTTGCAAAGCACAGAGAATAAAAACGCAGACGTTTCGAGTGCGACACTGAAGAAGGGTCGCATCCGAAACGTCTGCGTTTTTATTCTCTGTGCTTTGCAAGTGTTTTATTTCCCGCTGGTCGGTCAGTAATTTTACTGTATTTGTTTTAACTTGTTGCACTTTTTATCCTCTGCGTTTTAGCAAGTATTATCTCTCGCTGGTCGACCTAATTTTTTACTGTATTATTTTTCACTTGCTGCAGTTTTAGCCCTCTTTTGAGGTCGTTTGTAATTTTTATCGTGTGTGACAGCTTACCGTAGCATTGGAGTCTATGACTTTCTAGTATAGTTCTGCATGTTACAACTTTTTAATGCTCAGTAGAATGAAGAGTGAATTAAGTGTAGTTGGGTGCAAAAAACGACTAAAGGAAGAACAAAAACGGTCTTAGTTTTTACCGTTTTCCCACAGAGCGGCTCCTTCAAAGACAGTGAGTGGCTAAAGAAAGTCCGGCGAGTCGGAGGTAATAGGGCCTAAAATGTTAAAAACTGTCAAGATACTAAGTTATGTTCTGCACCTTTCAAAGGTCTGCGAAATCGCCGATATAAACCGATAAATATGGGCAATTTCGGGACTACACCTCAGCCTAGAACGACCTCTTGCCTATCGTTTCTTGGCACGCTGAGAAATAGCTGATATTTACCCTATAAATATCGGCAATTCCGAGACTCTAATATCGATACCAAACGATCATACTAGATTTCCTTGCACTGTGTCTCGACACGCCGAGTCTTCAAAATCACCAATATTAACCCGATAAATATAGGCGATTTCGGACTTTAACTCTGATACTAGACGATACTTTGTCAAATCGTGGGTAAATATCCAATGTATATCGGAGATTTAACCACCTAAGGGAGCATTCGTTTTTACGGGGAGGGGGTCGGTGGAATTTGAAGGACAAATGAAAATGTAAGCTACCCCCCTCCAAATCAAATTTCTAAAATTTAACCCCCCCCCCCCTCAATTCATCAATTGTAAAATGTGACCCCTCAAAAAATCATCAGATTTGATTCATTAAACCTTCGCACCCTATGGCCCTGGGCTGAAAAATTAGGCCCTTCAAAAGTGTTTGCAAGAAAAAGAGCTACCCACCCCTTGAATTTTCATGCACAAAAAAACAGCGACCATCCCCCAGATGTCAAAGTCCGTATCAATAATATCTTAATTGAATTATAATTTCCCATTTGACCTTTGACCTTTCAAAGAATCCTTTTTGAACTTTACAAATAATCACTGGGTTAAATTGTCATATTGGTTTTTCAGATCTGCTCTTTTAAATATAATATTCTTGTCACGTACATTTATATCAATTGTCAAACTTTTTTAAACACTGATTTTAATAGCTAGTTTTGTATTGTAAAAAATATATTCAAAGTTTCCTCACATACCACAATTTAAAGAGAATCAATATTTTTGGTGACGTTCCAAAATCAAATTTCTTGCACACACATGAACTTGTAATCGCCCTAGTCTAATCAAGAACGTTAATGTCAATAATCAAGAGTCTATAAAAACACAGATTTAGCTAGTTTTGTATTTAAAGGAAATTATTCATAGCTTCTCATAGACTACTCATAGATTTTGTATGAAGGACCAAGTAACATTTCTGTGAAATTCAAAAGTCAAATTTTTTCCATAACTCATACAAATTTGACCCCCTTCCAGTCATTGATTGCAAAATTTGACCCCCCTTAAAAACGGTTTCGTAAAAGTCAACCCCCCCTGATTTCCACCGACCCCCTCCCTGTAAAAACGAATGCTCCCTAACAGATCAGACCACCCGACTACCTCTGTCCGACTCTTAGTTCAAAAATAGCATCCATGGCCGGTAGTCAAGAATCCTGCATGTTTTACACTATTAAAATTATTCGTTCAAGAAATACATTTTACATTTAAAGCATTTTTTCATTAAATGTCCACACGAAACTTCATACACATAATTACTAGCGGGACTTCGTCGAAAGGACCGATCGGATATCATCGGGAGTTTCCGGGAGGGCCTTGCACGAAATACATTCTTTACATGTAGGCTTTAAAAAAATTACTTGACGATCGGGACTTGGACAGAGGACCGATCGGACATCATCGGGAGTTTTGGCTGGTCTTCCACGAAATACATTATTTACAGCGATAGACGATACCCATAACTCGATTGTCCATATCGCGGGTAAATATCCAATATAAGCTTATATCGAAGATTTCATCACTTTACAGATCTGAGCAAGCTCGACTTCCTCAGTTCGACCCCAACTTCGAAAAACGGACGTTACTACAGATTTTTCAAATCGCGGTAAATACTTTCCGATATATATCGGAGATTTCGCAACCTTAAAGATCTGGACAAGCTCGCGCGAAAACCAGCCTTGCAAACAAATGAACATCGTGATGTAACAGTCTGTAATTAACATTATTTCTAACAACCACTGGGCTATTTACTATCGACGATGAACATTTTCTATATATCCTGTAAATGTTTTTCTTTTTTCTCATCAGATTTGTTACATATTTCATAATTTTCTCTGGTTGCACTCCTCGATGAACGTCGACTTTAGAAGTTCGATATCGCGATGCTCTTTTGTTCATGTTGTTTGCAGGGCTGGTTTTCGCCCGAGTGCTCATGGGTTGAATCAGATAACAACCATTTTCAGTAATAGATATCGAAGCCACTGCAGTGAACTGCAATAAAACTGCTCACACTAATTACGAACGCTTCCCCCGCATATAGGCCTAGAGAGAAAATTGGGCTCTGCGTAAATTTACAAGCGCAGCTAAGCACACTGAGTCATCATGTACCTAAGCGAGGTGGGTGTGCTCGAAAAAGTAGATCAATGCAAGTTTTGGATTCAAAATCGGCTTTTTCAGCGGAGAAACTGCGGGCCGTATTTCCGAGGTTCTACCAGCGATTTTGTCTATGGCAGTCAGCCGGGCTGTGGTAGGAGGCCGTATAACTCCGTAACACACAGCCATGCAGAGCTACGTTAAATGCGGCCGTACCCTTCTCAGTAGACACCCGTCGTACTGATATTTGTTTAGCAGTGCTGTTTCGTTTATGAGTGTTTTCTTTCGCTGTTTTCGCATTCTGGTAGTTAGCAAGCATATAAAAACTGGAAACTAACACCGACCGCACAACAACTCCGTGGATACGTACAGCTACCCTGTATCCCGCACACGAGTACGCGGGTGCTGCCAATGAAAGCCGGTCAACAGCTGCGACCGGCCGCCCGTTTTGGGTGATCTCATAATCGTGCTCGAGCTTGACTGGTACATTTTATAACTTGCGAAATTTTAAGTTTTTTAAAAATCTTGATGGTCTTAATATGACGTTCACAAAATAATTTGTATATATATGACATCTTTAACAATTTGAAAAAAATGAAAGATTAAAGTTGATGCTGTAGCAAAGCCTTTTTAGCAACATGATTGCCATGAATTCTGCCCCGTTTCCATCAAATTAACGATAGAGGGCGCTTTGGGTCAAATTCTGGGTCAAACCAGGGTCAAACTCACATACAAGAAGTGTACCTTATCGAATATTAAATTTGTATAGGCCAGAAGGAATAAAAGCAATGTGCCCAATGATATAGTTGGCATGATAGCCCAGAATAGCTGAAAGATGACACAGCTCCTGGACGTGATTGGTCACGCTAAAACGACGTTTTGACTTATTTGATTTACAGTCTGGTGCCGTTGTATTTATATATATAAAAAGAAGGATGTCTTGCATCTTCCTTCTGTTTTATTCACTGTGAACGTTTGAGGACTGGGGCATTGTCACGACTCAGATCATCAAAATTTCAAATCGAAAATGTCAAAACAAGTGTTTTAGAATATGATATATCAAGAATCACGACATCAGAAGGAGTGGACGTAATTTGTCACGGATTCTGGCATATGTTCCACAGTCCTCACATTGTAGCATGACAGTGCCAGAGATAGATTTATCATGTAAAACCAATAGGAGCTACTTAAAACAGCGTATTCACACTGTGAACGCATGCGCATTTCCCTCTCTCTATAGATATGCACATTACAAAGTAAAAAACGTAAGGACAATAAAGAAGGACAAAAATACACAAAGTATAATAAAAACTTTTATATTCAACCTTTCTGGTCTTATGTGCATGATTGCTGAGTAAATGACAGGCAGATGCTGTAGCAAAACTCAACAAATTTCTCTCTCTCACCCCCCCCTCTCTCTCTCTCTCTCTCTCTCTCTCTCTCTCTCTCTCTCTCTCTCTCTCTCTCTCTCTTGTGTACATGAAGATATATAATCGATATATATATGAGAGAGAGAGAGAGAGAGAGAGAGAGAGAGAGAGAGAGAGAGAGAGAGGAGATTTTTTATATTTGTGTGCGTAACTATATCTAAAATAATGTGCTTTTCTTGTTGTTCCACAGATGAATATTGGCCACTACATGCTGACCCAACAGTTGAGATTGCAGAGCCAGTTGCCTATCGTGAATTCACCTTGACCCTACCAATAGGTCGAGAAATGGCACCTGATTGTAAATTACTCCTGTACTACATCCGGGGTGATGGTGAAGTGATAGCTGACAGTATTAAATTTAAGGTTCAACAGAAATTGGAGAACGAGGTGGGTGTTGGTTCGGAGTTCGATTCTTCTAAATGTGAGGCATATAAGTGATCTCCTCATAGAGTTTCTATGTCATGAATGTGATCATTTGGTGTTTCGTTACGGCAACAGGTGAAGCTGCAATTTGCAGAAGATGAAACGCTACCTGGTGCAAGCACACAACTTGAAGTAACTGCTGCTCCAGGTTCGCTCTGTGCAATTGGAGTTATTGACAAAAGTGTCCATCTGATGAAGACTGGTGACCAACTTACCAAGGACAAGGTAAGTGTATAGTGTTATCTCTTCCAGCAATCCACTACTTGCCCTGTCACTCTCTGCCCTTGAAGCCAGTCATTGATTCTTGAGCTGCTGGCTTACCAGGAATATTTTCATGAGCATGCACCTGCTTCCTAAGTGAAGGTTAAATGAACAATTGATAGCAGGAAAAGCCTGCCAATAGTACAGAAAAATGGCATGTAATGACAGCCATAAATAAAAAAGTTAGTGATTGGAAAACTGAGCTTGTAATTTAGCTCTTCTTTGACATTTAAGGAAATACAAAGTGGCCATATGTACAGTGGTCATTTTCTTCTACAATTACACTGAAAATGGAAAGTTCAAGTGCATCTTTTATCCATCAATTGTGCTTAACTAAGAAATTTGGCTTCCTAAGAACTTGGCTCTATATACTTGTGCTTAGCACTTTTATGTTTTATGGGGATAAGTAGTGAGTTCATCCAGGAGCATGAGTACAATAACCAACGCATGAAGGACTGAGGATGTACGCCGGTATTTTGGCCATGATATTTTGTTCCGTAGATTACCATTGAAGATTTTAGTAATCAATTCCAAATTTCCGCATATTTCAGTGGGATTAACTATTTTCAGTGACCTCACTAAAATGTTGATTTTAAGCTAAATTTCACAAAAGATGCATTTTCCAGGACTTGACAATTTCAGACTTAAAAGTCAGTGACTTAATGTTCATGTTTCTGTAAGATAACAATCAGATCTTTGATCAAAAGATGCATGAATTCATAAAAATATCGTGAAAAATCATCTTGCCGAGTTTTCAGTAGGTTACAGATTGCTCTCAAATGTGGATATGATACAGATTTGGCTTCATGTTTTGTTAAATGGTAAATTTTCCTGCTTTACAGGTATATCAAACACTTGACGAATATGATCTGTCAAAGTACAGTAATGTTGATGAAAGCACCCACTGTGATGATGATGATTTTCTCATACAGGACGATATTCCACAGTTGTGGTATTATGGACGATACTCGCGATACGATGATGCTTTGACAGCCTTCAAGGTAAGGCTGCGTTCAGAAAAGATGGTGAGGGATCAAGGAGAATTAAGGAGACTAGAAAGTTTTGCACTGCCTATTGGCACGGGGGAATGATTTTTTTCGTTCCCTTTTACCTTTACATTTTCCAATTCCGAGGTTTTTCAGATAATTCAATAAAGTATGAATAACGTAATGATGTAATCTAATTGTTCTAATGTTAGTTTAAATTAGACAACATTTAGAAACATTTTGTCATATTTCATAACTTTTGTCTCAAAAAAGTCTAAACCTGTATGATTTTTCGTAACAAATCAAAACAAGTGGGCCTACTAACGGGGCAGAAGCTGCAACTGTTGATAATTTGGTCTTTTGGCCAGAGGTCCATATATCTTTTTTTCATGAATGTGACTTTGTTTGTGTACCGTCTATTTACTGTCTGGTCTGTGCTGTTTTGTATCTATGTTTACAACTACCGGTATTGCCTTACAAATTCTGACCTAGTGTTATTGGATTATGGATTGGTATGATTGCGATTATTTCAGTATACAATTTATCAAATACAATTTCTTCTGTCTCTCGATAGTATGTTGAAACACACAATATTCGGGTTGTCGACACAGCCTCAATATATAAAAATGTATTTGATGATAATTGAAATAGAGTCAAGACTGAAAATCACTTATCAATTATATAAGGCACAGTACACATACACAGGCTGTGTCGGCAAAATTCAATACAAGCAGCTCAACATGGTGTAGGGAGAAGAACACGAACAAAGTTGTATAAACTGAACAAAATATTGTCAAAATAATCAATATGACATTAAACTGGTCCAATAATCAAGGTAATACATTACCAGGTCCATGGGACATTTGAGATTTACAAATTTAAGTAGGACCATCCTGAACCACCGATAGTTAGTGGTGGTACCAGGAGTCCGGAATGGGTAAGCGTACCCTGCTAGCATGCTACACCCGTCAGGATTGGTCCCAAAATTGTCTAATATTGTATGAAGTGATACAGTATATGAATCACTGTTATAAGTCAAAGCCGGGAATGCTGTCGCTAATCATTTGAGTGACCGAGGTGTCATATTTGGCCACAATGTCATTATATCGACCGTAGAACTTTTTGAAAGTCCTCACGAGTCTTTTGGATGTATATCCCTGTCTCACTAGTTTTGATACTAATAAGCTGTGTCTCATTTGAAAATCCGCGTAGGAATCACAAGCCCTACAATATCTGAGAAGTTGAGACACATACACACCATAAGCAGGTGCAGATGGAATATTACTTGATAAGTGGGGATAATTTATGATTTCAAAATCAAAATCATCCCTTTTGTCATACAGCTTAGTGTGTAGCCCATTAGTACCCACTTGTAGGAACAGATCAAGGTATGAAGCTGAGTTCCTACTCTCAGTTGTTTCTTTGATTTCCAATTCATCAGGGTAAATATGATGTAAGTAATTTGATATGTCTGGATTGTTTAGACTAATCAGATCATCAATATATCTGTGCGTGTTGTTAAAACGCCTTGCAAGTTTTTTAGACCCTGCTTTGTAGAGAGATTGTAGGAACTCTGCTTCATATGAATAGAGAAATAAGTCAGCAAGAAGTGGTGCACAATTTGTACCCATTGGTATGCCGATAGATTGTTGAAAGGTCATACCACCAAACTTAACAAATATGTTGTCGATTAAGAAATTAAGCATGTTAATAATTTCTTCATCTGTGTATTTGTGCTGGGCATCCATGTTGTTACTAAAATAACCTGACCCATGTTTGATGATAATGTATTGGTACCTTACTGCCATTTTTATGCAGGAAAGTTTGTTTAACAAGAGATGACAGCCTTGTTTTAAGTTTATCGTGGGGAATTGTGGTGTATAGTGTGGAAAAGTCAAATGTTCGGATTGACCTGTACTTGTTTTTCTTGACTCTTAAATCAAGCAACAATTCCTTGGAATTTTTTAATATCCACATTTGATTCAACCCACTCGTTTCATACACTTTGTCACAATATCGAAAAAGACCATTTTTGATGGTTGTTAAAATTATAGTCAATAATTGTGACAGATGTTTAGTAGTGCATTTGCTTGATCCTGCAATAAACCGATGTTTGTAAGGGTTCTTGTGCAGTTTAGGTATCCAATACAACATAGGCAGTGTTTTGTCCTTCTCTTTCAAAGGAATGCCAAATTCACTGAGTATAGATGAATGGTTTGAAAAAATATCTTCATCAGAAAGGGAGGAAAGAGTATAGGTTGTATTACTCTTATCTGAATGAAGATTTAATTCATCTATTATACACTGGATATAATAATTCTTACAGACAAAGATAATGTTGTTTGAAGCTTTGTCTGCAGGAACTACAACATATTCGTTGTGTAAAGCATCAAGGCATGCTTTGACAGACGGGTCATCTAATACTGAGGAAGAATTTACTCCTTTAGTGGGAGAACGGAGATGTGAAATACGTGATGTTAATTATCTCTGACTTTGCTCAGCCAGTCAGAGAGGCATTCCACATTAACTTCCTCAACTGCAGCCCACTGTCTTGCATATTTTTTGGCGGCATCCATGATAATTTTGAAATTAAATTTCCAATTAATATTTTGTGGCTCCCGATATTTTGGGCCACATTGAAAGAGTTGCCGGAGTTTGCTGTTGGTAATGATTGACAGGTCACCAGTTATTATGTGACCAAGTGGTTTATAGCAAAAGGGGATGACAAGCAATTGCAAGTTCTGCTGTTGTTTGGAGGAAAGTTGAAATTTTTCAAGACATTGTTATAGTTGAAAAGTTTCCTACCAATGGTTTTTGTGTATGAGTAGGAAACTATAGGTGGTTCTTGAAATTTAAAATATGGAGGTATTTTTTCCACAACTTTCTTATCATGCAATATATTGCTGATGTTTATTTGGTCAATCCCTTTGTTTGCAAATTGTACATGAAAAAATAAACGCTTGTCACTGTTCAAGAGTTCTGTCCTTACTGGCTTAAAGAGCCGGTAATTGCTGATGTCGATTATAATTTGAACTAAACGATAATCAGGGCTGTTTTGGTTGATATTCATCGTTTGAACTCTTGACAGTAAAGATCTCAATTTCTGCAAGGAGCAAGCAAACAAAGTAGTTCTTATTTTGTGAACTCCTAATGGCTGATTAAGTATAGACAATAGATCACTGAACTTGGGAGGAATGCTGGTATTACCATGTCTATGCCCATGGCTTCGTCGTCTTCTAGTGTGAGAGTTAAATAAACCCATCACATTTACACGACTCCCCCTAGGGCTGGATAAATTACCCACCCCAAGAATGTTATCGTTACATCCATAGGGCATAGCTGTGCCAAGTTCAGTGATCCAATAGTGTTCACGTTGCTTGCGGTAGCTCCTGCTAAGTTTAGAACTATTGGAAGGATGATATATTTTTTCCAATATTCTGACTTTCATGTTTAGTATTGAATGTCGAGGACCGTTAAAATGAGTGTATAGGCATGTCGGCAAGTTATTATTTATACCTGACCTATGGCCACACATTCTCTTAGATAGTTTTTCTCCAGTCTCTCCGACATATATCAACCCACACAAAGTACAGTCAATGCCATAAATGACGTTTTTGGTTTGGCAAGAAAGGTCTTCAAAAGCCTTAGTGTGGTATGTCTTTTTGGATAAGTTGCTCTGTATTATAGTGTCAGTTATTAAAATTGCACATGTTTTACAATTCCTTGTGTGACATGGCGACACAGAGCAGTCACATTCAAAATTTCCTTTAAGGACATCTTTTAATATAATCTGTGGGCACACTCTGGCTGACGAACCATTCGCCCTCAATGGCCCATCAGGGGTAGTTTTGTCGATCCGGTCTGGACCCAAACCGGTATTCAAATTTCTTGTACTATTCATGTTGTATATAGATTATTGAATACCAGGCTGCTGATATGCTCGGGGACTGAAATCCACCAGCAGACATATCCACCTGGGTTTGGCAATATGACATTAAACTGGTCCAATAATCATTTTCATTCAAGGTAATACATTACCAGGTCCATGGGACATTTGAGATTTACAAATTTAAGTAGGACCATCCTGAACCACTGATAGTTAGTGGTGGTACCAGGTGTCCGGAATGGGTAAGCGTACCCTGCTAGCATGCTACACCCGTCAGGATTGGTCCCAAAATTGTCTAATATTGTATGAAGTGATACAGTATATGAATCACTGTTATAAGTCAAAGCCGGGAATGCTGTCGCTAATCATTTGAGTGACCGAGGTGTCATATTTGGCCACAATGTCATTATATCGACCGTAGAACATTTTGAAAGTCCTCACGAGTCTTTTGGATGTCTCACTAGTTTTGATACCAATAAGCTGTGTCTCATTTGAAAATCCGCGTAGGAATCACAAGCCCTACAATATCTGAAAAGTTAATACATTTACTGCCTTGCTACCTTAGTGTCACTAGCTGTCACTGCATATCGGCACTTGTAGAGATAGCTCTAACTCTGATGTAGTTGAATAAGAGTTTGGATCAAATGATGCTCATGACAGTGAAATTTGTATATGAGATTAGACCTGAGAGCAACACATGATATTGAAGACCAGGAACCTTGAAAGTTATCGGGAATTTTTGAATTCTGGCATATGAGAATAATCAGATATTTAAGAAAAAAGATGGGGTCACTGTGCTTGATTTTCTAAATTTTCTCATTGTCATTGTAAACTAACACAAAAGTAAAACTTTGAACAGTAAAGACACTAAACGAAAAAATGTGTGACTGATTGGAATGATCTATTTTCTACCAAATTTGCCATTATAACCAAAAATTTAAGATAAAAACGTTTATTTAATGGAATATAACTCCCCAAGTATGTCAATATTGAGCAGTAAGTCATATAATTTCTTGTACTTTTGAAAAAAAATGTGTTGGTTGATCACATGATAATTTGGCAAAATGTAGCCAGGAATTCACAATTTGCATACTCGCTCATGATCATCATTTTGTATGCTCTTCAGCAGGTGCCATTGTCCTGGCCAGAGTTAGATTGACTCAAGTCAGCTTAGACTGATAAATCAAAAAATCCACTGACGCGTTTAAAAATGACTCAATGTAAACACTTGCCTTATAGGATCATGGCTCTATAAACTTCTAATATCAGGTAGCGTTGAACATCCTCGAGTAGAACTGCCCGATACATGTTTATTTTTTCTTTGCTTGCATCCATAATAAGTATGAGGGTATATGATAATTGGGGAGATTTGCTTGACGGATGACCAAATTTGTTCATATTAATACATTTATTACCAGAGGACACTTTTCAATTGGTATGGTAGAATGTTTTACTTATTTTATGTATTTTGAGAACTACAAGGAGTATCACCTCAGTATGATATTGTGTAAAGATGTGTGATGGTTTAATGGAGATGGAGACCTTCAAATGGAGATGTTGTCATACAATCCGAAAATGACTACGGTATATCATAACTGTACACGAGAGATTACGTGCATATAGCTAAAGCGTAGCCATGTTCTGAAACCCTCTGTAAAAGACATAGGGAATTCTGATCAGTGTTGTACCATGATTGGTCACCTTGTGTGCTGTGTCTAACATCTGAACATTCTTGGCGCTACCCAGTTCAGTTTATTTTGTTTTTATGTGCATATTTTATGTGTATGTTGATGAAGTCTGATTGCATGATGATGACATTTGCATACTGTAAGGCCAATTTTCTCATATGTTATCCAAATCATCTTTTTGAGACCACTTTCTGATAACAAGCAAACCTGAGTACATCAGCTATGATATATTAGAGCAGTATAATTTATGTCATTATTTTCAATTTTTAGACAGGAGATCAAGTTGCCATAATGAATGTCAACTTGGAAACTATGCATGCAGACCTTGCACAAGGTATAACATGCAAGGAAGAGGAGGAATATTGTACATAAGGGTAATTGAACATTGCTTCTCTCTCTCTCTCTCTCTCTCTCTCTCTCTCTCTCTCCCTCTCTCTCTCTCTCTCTCTCTCTCTCTCTCTCTCTCTCTCTCTCATATTTCCGATTCAAATGTTGGCTATCAATACTTGACGTTATATGGGAACATAAGAATGTCGATATGGTGGTCATGACTGATGTACTTCTCGAAACAAGGCCGTGTGAAAACCGCAGAGCACCAGTGGTAATGAGCTCGAAAATGGACTCGACAGGTTTGCAGTCACTTTTATGGCTAAGTTGTCAATAATAATTACTTCATGGTGAAATGGTGCTATCTTCCAGAATATCAAACTGAGAGGCATGTTTTTCAATCTGAAGGTGTAATACATACCAACTTGTGCTAACTATATATTCCATTCTTATTATTATTACTTGAATAATAGTCACAGTAAACAATATTATCAGATATATGCCTCCAGGATTGATTATGCCTCAGTCTTCCTATCCAGTCTTTAGTTGTTTATGTCTGAATATTCAACAAAGTCCATATTTGCTATGACAATACAATATTTTCTCAGACCTATCAGCATGGAAAATTTGAAAAACTTTGTGTGTGTGTTCAAGATGCGATGCATACTAATCTTAATGTAGTATACGCCTTGAAAGGGAAAGACCAGAGCTCTTGCACAAACTGTCCAACAATTTTCATACAAATTAAGAATGAATATCAGGGGTCATTGTGCAAAATTTAGTACCAGATAAACAAATCACCAAACATTTACTAATATTTAGAATTCAAAATGTTCCCTACCTGTGTTAACTCTATTCGGCAAAATATAACTTCCTATTTTTAAACGACTAATACAGTGGAAATGCTTTTTACTCCGAGAGTTTTAAATTGACCCAAAAATAAGTAGATCAGAAAAGAATAGAAACAATTTTAGAGTCCGAATATCTGTCCCTGAGGTGTAAGACTTTAACCTTTGCTCAAACTTTCCCCAAGGTATTTTTCAACCATTCTCTTTCAAAATCAAGAATAATAATCGAAGGTCACCGTGCAAATGTTTATACTGGAGAAAAAAATTACCAAAGATTTGCCGACATTTGGAATTCAAAATGGTTGCCATCCCTGTATTAACTCTGGAGAAAAGTAAAATTTTCTGAGATGGTGAAAGTTTTTCTTACTCCAAGAGCTTCAAAGCAAGCTCCCACAAGTGGTAGATCAGAAAAGAATGGAAAAGGTGGAAAGTCAAAATATTTGTCCCAAGGCACATTGTACCTTAAGCAAAACACAATAAAGTCATGTACTGAAATGTGTGACACTTGGTGGTTTCTACTTTGCACCAACTCCAGATGATCTACAAGCTATTCTAATGGTAGAAAAAAGGAAATTCGTGGAAAACTTTTCTCCTCTAGTGGATATTCGCACATATTTCCCAGAAACTTGGCTTTGGAAGCTTCAAAGAGTAGGGTAAGTAGGATATAGTGATCATTTACCTATCTTTGTTAACTACAATATAGATACAATCCAACTGGCGAGAATCGGCATATCCGCAACAGTAAACCATCTTATTGGTGACACTCACAAACATCACATCAATGTGGGGAAGATGGTCCTTTAAGTTACTTTAGAATATTGTCTGCATTAACCGTACTTCAGATGTATATATTTGAAATATGAATGAAATTTCAACATACACAATTCTTAGTTAGGGTCACCTTTATACAGGGCAATGGTGATGAAGAAAACATACCACTCAGACTAACAGTAATATGCAGCATCACTACATCAAAATAGGGTAGAGATAGACAAAAATAGAATCCAACAAATACCACAGTTGTCGCCATAGGTGGCTGTAATCCTCAGATCATGAAATCGAACAGACTGTCCTATAGTTTATGAATCTTTTGTATGGATAGAATTTAACAGTAAACTTACTTTAGCTACAGTGGTATTAAATACTGAATTTTCAAAAATACCTAAATAAGGGTAGAATTTGCAAGCTGTGTACATCAGGCCAACAAAAAGTAGGAAATCATCATGAATTCCACAATCTCATTTACAAATGAGCGTTAAAATGATGTGTAGGAGAGTGAGAAAAAACGTGCAACAGCTTTCCATATTTCACCTTTATGCTGCAATCCTTATATCAGAAAATGGATATGGTTGTAAAGTAATTTGCATCTCTAATGTCCTTCAACAGGTAAATACTTAGTATTTGCCATGTGAAATGATATGAACTTAATTTCTTTATACAGTTAAAACCACCATTCTTATAAAAACTTTTGTATAAAAATACATGAATATTAATGAGCAGGTATAGAATATAGCATTGTGTCGAGCAAAAGTCACAATGTAGAGCATTTAAAATAATTAATAATAATTTTAGTTGTCCAGATATATAAAAATTTGTGGATGGGCAGAAAAAATTATAGTCACTTTGTCAATATATTTCGTTTTATTCGTTGTAGTGAAAGCGGTTATTCAGTGACGGAAGTTGAAGTACCTCATACTATCACAGAGTGGATTGGAAGTGGATTTTGTACTTCATCTGATAAAGGTGTTGGCGTTTCTGAAACAGCTAAACTGAAAGCCTTCCAGCCCTTCTTCCTGTCCTACACACTGCCATATTCTGTGATCCGAGGAGAGAAAGTACCCATTTTGGTCACGGTGTCCAACTACCTGTCACAGTGTCTCACAGTGAGTGCAAAAGTCACAAGTTATTTTTCATAATATTAGTAGTGCTACCCGTGCTTATAGGCAGTTTCTATGGATCTCCAGCTCTCATATCTACAAACAGACAAATCAATAACTGTTTTCAGAATTTGGAAATTCCCAAATGTCCCATAGACCTGGTAATGTATTACCTTGAATGAAAATGATTATTGGACCAGTTTAATGTAATATTCGTAGTCGCCTATTTTTCATACAGTTAACTAGATAACTAGTACCAAATAATAATAATAATAATAATAATAATAATAATAATAATAATAATAATTTAGCAATAATGTACCCCTCTCGCCCCATAATAGACTCAATCACATTTTGCTTGATATAATGTTCGAGGCAAAGCCGAGTACATTATGGAATGCAAAGTTTGCTTGAGTCCATTTTTGGGTGGAAGGGATTATAAATTATAATATTACCATTATTTTGTTGTTTTCGCAATGTAAGTGAATTTGTAGATGGTAAAAAAATCCAGGAAAACTATGGTGAATAACCGGATACATTATCAGTAATAATCTCGGAGGATAATGTCACAAAATTCACTGGTATTGACAAAGCTACAATATAATATGATATGAAGATATTTCTTTTAGCTAGGTATATTTCTAATTTAATATGCGTCTTTTGCATTTCTAATATCAGTGTTAATTTTTATGCAGCGTCTTTGACGAGTGTTTGTAAGTACATTTAGTATTTATCGAAATAAATCGTAGAAAATGAATGTAAGTAGAGGCAATAACCAATATGAATTGATCACAGATTTACGTACAGCTCACCTTTTTAGTACCTTAACCGAGACAATGAGCATTGTCTCCCAAATAACACAAGAATGTCATGTATTATTATGAACGAACTCATACTACAATATATTATGTTTATTCATCTTTTGGAGGGGTGTATTACGAGAATGTGTCAAAATAATTAGGATTTTAGTTCAGTACTAGTAATATAACTTTCTTTTATTCGGAGAGACTTTTTTTAAAGATCATTCTATTCCGTTGTTTACAGTACTTCATACGAGTTGCCCATTTGCAGATTGGCTTAAATAATATGGATTTTCAGTTACATCATACCAGTATATTGATGGCGCAAATATTGAAACCTAATTGGTCGAGACGTAAAAACAACCATTCTATATTAAAATATAGCACAGTTAGGATAGGCTCAAGCTCTTAGCTCGAGGAAAAAATCCCTTTTTGACGTTTCACATCAGAATTTCAATGTATCAGTAGTATGATTTGATGTGGTAGCAATAAACCACCCAGGCAATAGATATGCTTCTTGATTTTGACAATTTCACTCTATATATTACTTATATTCAGGACTGGTCAAAGTATTGAGGTATTTCATTGCTTGGTTTTGTTAATTGCTTAAAACATATTATTGTGTAAGTATCAATGATCGAGAGGTGAGTACATTAATTCATGAGAATAGGCATAACAGGTCACAAGGTCACAGAACACTGCACAACACTTTTCTGTTATGTACTTCCCCAGCAAGTAATCATTGTTCATCAAAGTCGTACCTCATGGGCAATGCTTTTACAGTATTAAAACTGGTTCCTTATTAAAGAAACTTGTAATTTGATTCAATTCATCAGATTGAATTGAGACTTTCGTTGTCAAATGACTTTGAAAGCCTGGAAGATTCTCCTGCAAAGAGGGTTTGTGTTTGTGGAAGTGAATCTACAACTGTCAGTTATCGCATCGTCCCAAACACACTTGGTGAGATTCCCATCGCTGTGCGGGGAGAGTCTGTCAATGGAGCTGAGAGGTGTGGTAATGAAGCTGTGATGAGTGATAAAATTGGTGCCAGGGATGCACTCTCTAAGACTCTTTTGGTAGAGGTGAGACTTTCAAATACACGATTTCAGTTTACAACTGTTTGTTTGTTTAAGTGCAAATAAAAAAGTTTGTGTGCATTAAAATTCTCACTAAAGTCGATCCAGCTATCATTAACATCTTGTTATCCATTGCTCTATGGGGTACTCCAATAGAAAAGGTGTACTGGTATATGTGCCGCCCGAATTGGTCACATTTTCACGAAAAAATCCTTAAACATGGGTCGATTTTTCATATGAAAAAATCCTACGTATTGGTCGATAGCAAAGCAAATATCCCATGCTTTAGGAAAACCTTCTCATGCAACAGAATAAAGGTGAACATTCCCCAAATTTGTAAAGCAAAAGCCTCACAAGGGTTCACATTTGGGTAGATATGTTTTCGACTTGGGTAGCACACTCATGTGTGAAAATATCAGGAG
Source organism: Ptychodera flava (assembly GCF_041260155.1). Lineage (NCBI taxonomy): Eukaryota > Metazoa > Hemichordata > Enteropneusta > Ptychoderidae > Ptychodera > Ptychodera flava. The sequence continues at coordinate 4,833,875 of NC_091933.1, read as the reverse complement.
TATCCCTCCCGACATCCGCTGTTTTTTTTAAATCGGAATTTTCCTTTTATATATATATATATATATATATATATATATATATATATATATATATATATATTTCTTTTGGTTTTAGCCTGAAGGAATCGAAGAGGAGTACACCATTAGTTCTTTCTTTTGTCCAAAAGGTTAGCGTTGTTAATATATTCTCATAAATAAAATCGAATCTACTATTCCTTTGTTCCGATACAAATGACCTCGTCATGTTCATGTACATCATAAGTTACATTGTGGCTCTCAATAACTAAACTAAACAATACTGACTATAAGTAAGAATAAAACTCTATAAACATTAAAAATACTTTCACCTTGAACCTGTTCATCGCAAGGCCCTGTCATCATGGAGAACATGGGTTGAGACGACGGCCAAGATTCATACTCATGAAAGCTTCAGGTATCTTGTTCTTGCAAGGAGACTGTGAATGTCGTATGTCCACTGGCCTAAATAGTGACATTGTTATTTGACGATCAACAATCTATGTTTGACTTTCTATCCTTGAGGTGCATTGTACCTTAGTATTACAGAAAAAAACAATGTCACTTTTTAGGTATACAGTCATATGTAGTCTAAATATGCCCATATATGGTCAAAGGGGCGTTCCTTGGAATTCAAAATGCCCATGTAAGGGCGCTATTTTAAAAAGTGGCCACCCGCTTAAAATCTGTGATTGGTTAGATTTTCCCTTTCCATGGTAACTGTGGCAAAATGGGAACAGGTGACAGTGTACCTTTAAGATCATGTCTCATGATTTCAAATCAGAATGGCTGCATGCATCATTAAACTTATATTTTTTGAACTCTAGATGAAGCCAATGATGTTTATGAAAGCAGAATCAGACTTGAAGTGCCTGATAATGTTATTGATGGATCTGCCAGGGCTACTCTCTCTGCCATTGGTGAGTTTTACTCAGTGAATTTTCCATAGCATCATTCACAAATTTAGCGTCAACAACAGAAACATGGACGCAAAATTGCTGGAATATCACAAGTACAGCATTTTCTGCCTATGAGAAATCACAAGTAACTCTTTCACTGGGTATTGTCCAGTGTAAGTATTTTCTCTAAATTTGTGGGATTAGATGTTACTGTCATTAAATGCTTTTGGCAACTACATGTGTGGATAAACATTGCATTTCCTACATATGTACATCAGAAAGACTTTTTGTATTATTGTTTTATCCATTTGTAACTTATGCACACCTGTATCTTATAACAGATGCACACCTCTTCATGTAAATGAGTTTGCGCTGTCTGCTGCAGCTCACAAGTAATCTTGATTTTACTATTATTTTAGGCGTACTTTTACTTTCTTCAAGTTATCACTTCTTCTCTTTACTTGTAAACATCCATGGTTAACCCTGATCAACTGGATGAAAATTTTATTTCAAGGCTCTATTTTTACTGGAACAGAAAAGGTCATCTTTCCCAAAAATGTCCCTGCTTAAGAACTTTTCTCTCACCTGTTGGACAATTCTAACACTGTTTTGTTGTTTTGTTGGTGTAACTAAGACCTCCACGAACTCCACTTACAGACAATCAATGTTCAGCAAATCTGAAATTTTGGCAAACCATAAGTCATTCATGGATAATTTTAATGTTACAATAAAGGATGACCATAATAAGTTGCCTAGCGTATACTGGATACCAAAGCTCCACAAAACACCATACAAAGCTAGGTTTATCGCAGGATCTTCAAAATGTTCAACAACAGAGTTATCGAAGATACTGACTTCTGTTCTTTGTACTGTTAAACGGGGACTTCAAGCATACTGTGATATTGTCTTTTCTCGGAGTGGTATAAATCAAATGTGGATGTTAAAAAATTCGAAGGAACTCTTGGAAAATTTGAAATCAAGATCTGTTTCAAAAATAACATCTATTAAAACTTTCGATTTTTCCACATTGTATACCACAATACAACATAATAAATTGAAAGAACGCTTGAAAAACATCATCAACCAAGCATTTTTCTACAAAAACGGTTCACGCCGTTACAAATATGTAGTATAAGGGTATAATTCTACATATTTTGTTAAAAATACTACTAACGCTAAAGTGTTTTATACCGAGAAACACATTATCAGTATGCTTGATTTCCTCATCGACAACATATTTGTAGAATTTGGACGACACATTTTCCAACAGTGTATAGGAATTCCTATGGGCACTAACTGTGCTCCCTTGCTTGCAGACTTGTTTCTGTTCTCATATGAGGCAGAATTTATCCAGAACTTAATTAAACAGAAAAAGGTCTCTGTAGCTCGAACTTTCAAACTAACATATAGATACATAGACGATGTTATTTCTATGAATAACTCTGAATTCAGTAAATATCTCGCTATGATTTATCCTCCAGAATTGGAGATTAAAGAAACCGTCTTTTCTGCTTCATATCTGGACATTTTACTTGAATTTGACTCTAATGGTCACCTTTCTACTAGGCTATATGACAAGAGAGATGATTTCAACTTTAGTATCTTCAATTTTCCACACCTCATAAGTAATATTCCACTCTCCCCAGCTTATGGGGTATACATTTCCCAGCTTATTCGATATGCTAGAGCATGCAGTTCATATGGTGATTTTGTAGAGAGACATGGTCATCTCTCTTACAAACTATTAAAACAAGGTTACACCAGAGAAAGACTTGTCTCTACATTCAAACGCTTTTTTGACAGGTATCGCAAGCTGGTAGATAAATACAATATCTCTCTTCGACAAATGATCACTGATGGCATCGGTGACATTGGGCCTTAGTTAGCGACCACTACCTATCTGACTTATAGATTGATATATGGCGGGTGCCACATGTGGGGCAGGATGCGCTTACTATTTTCGAAACACCTGACATCACTTCTTGGTCTTCTGGCCAGAGGTCCATATATCTTTCTTTCATATTATGACTTTGTTTGTGTACCGTCTATTTACTGTTTGTTCTGTGCTGTTTTGTGTCTATGTTTACAACTATTGTCTTGCGAATTCTGACCTACTGTCATTGGATTATGGATTGGTATGATTGCGATTATTTTACACCAAGCGTGCCCTTTCCCGATTAGAGTGACAATGGCACAAAATCCTCAACTGCTAGGTGCTTTTTTGCTGAACTGTAGATCTATTCGAAACAAAACAGCAAAACATCACTGGGTTTGTCACTGACAAAATCATCAATTTAGCATTGTTCATTGAAACCGGATTATCACAGGATGGAACCAACCATTTTATTATGGGTTAAGTCACCCCTTGTGGTTATCAATTGCTTCATGTTCCAAGAAAAAAGGAAAAGGTAAAGGTGTGGTATTACTGAATAAAGTAAACGTTGGTCTAAGAGTTACCAAGGTGGAGAGGCCTCCTACATTCAAATCAGAAAAGTGGAAGATTTTTGTCGTTAACAGGCCATCATCTTCCAAGAAGAGTGGTCTAACATCCGCAGGGTTTCTTGATGAATTTTGAACTTAATTTCAAATCTTTCCTCCCCTTCTTTCCTCAATGGTGTTAATTACCGGTGATTTTAACATACATATTGATCACCCAAACGATCACGATTCTCGCAGATTTAATAGTTGCATTACTTTGCAAACCTTACTCAGCCTGTTGCCCATCCAATACATCAATATGGTCATGTTTTAGATGTTGTGATCACACCGTCATCTGAGTCAATTGTCGAGCCAATTGATGTCACCATCCAGTAAACTCAGATCACTTTGCTGTCCCCTTCAAGCTACAGTTGAAAAAGCCTGTCCCCAGAAGAAAACTGTCGCTGTGAGAAAATATGAGCAAATTGACATGACATACTTTCGCCACGTTCTACAGGTCTCTTTTGTAATTACCAACCTACCACAGGAATTACTCACAAAGTACAATAACACATTATCAACTCTTGTTGATAAACATGCACCGTTAAAGACCAAAACAGTGACGATCAAAAAGACACACAATGGTTTACAGAAAAGATCAGGTATGAGAAACAAAAAAGAAGAAAAGCAGAAAGACAATGGAGAAAGACACGCTTGACAATAAACATGGATGTCTACAAAAATCAGTGTAAGACTATTCATCAACTGATTGATTCCAGTAAGATTTAGTACCACACCTTTAATCAGAGAAAGGCAATCTAACCAAAACGCTCTATTCTCAGTAGTTAGGTCATTACTCCACAATTCCAAGGAAACGGTATCGCATTCTCAACCCTATTTGGCCTATTCTCTGGCTAACAAAGTCTCGGATTTCTTTGATGGAAAAATTAGGGAAATCAGTTCTTATCTTCAATTTTTTCTGAACAAATCACCATTTTCGCCATCGTCAGTATCACAACCTACTGATGACAAGAAAGAAATCATCAAGAAATTTGTAACTTTCAGACCAGCAACTGAAGAGGAGGTTAGAGATATCATAAACAAGTCACCCAAGAACAATCAATAAATCACTCTTTCGGCAATGGCTTGACATTTTACTGCCAGTCATTACCAGAATTGTCTACCTTTCGATATTTACCAGCGTCATTCCAGAACTCTAAAACTGTCACGATTACTTAAATTCTAACGAAGTCAACTCTCGATCAAGATATCCTGAAGAATTCCCTATTTCCAATCATCCATTTATTTCCAAGGCAATCGAGCGAGTGCTCGCAGCACATATTACATAGCATTTGAATCTAAGCAATCTCGCCGAAAGTATGCAATCAGCTAACATGCCATTCTATACACATACAGTGCGCTTAATCGAATTCAAAATGATAATTGTACTGGCACTTGACCAAGGCGATGCTGCCATTTTAGTAAAACTAGATTTAGCAGATGCATTCGACCGATTGATCACTCTACACTACTATCACGTTTGGCAGATGACATGGTAGTGTCGGACAAAGCGTTTGCTTGGTTCACACTGTACCTCACTGACCGTTCACAATCGATTAATAATAATAATAATAATAATAATAATAATAATAATAATAATAATAATAATAATAATAATAATAATAATAATAATCTTTATTACCCTTAATCATATTAATAGTATAATTCAGTAATGAATGTACATCTGAGTTGTGCTGTGATAAAGGGTAAACGGAAACGGAAAATAGCAAATGGTAGTCTAGTCCGTTCCCAAAGCCATTTGATGTTAAAGCAAGAAAAAGAAGAAGAAACAAGAAAACTGAAGTATATCGAGGGTAGTGAACGCGAAAGTAGCTGGACTGCAAAGTAACCTAATAGTAACACAGTAACTAAGTGAATAAAAGAACAACTACATTAATAAATATATAACTAAATAGATACATTACGAATAAGTAGAAAGACGTAAATGTAAATCAGCAGTCAATTAACATGATACTATTACATATCTGTGCACGACATTATACCACGGAAATATGTGGGGACTAAAATTAACAGCTTTCTCATGTAAATTTTGGAAGTGCTTTCTTATGGGACATATGGCTCAGCCTGGTATTTTATGCAAAGGTGAAAATTGTACAAAATGGTTCATAGTTGACTAAAATTATTTTTACTCGTTAGACATTCACGAAAATATATTTTTGATGTTTTGATATTACACCATTTGATGGTAAAAGTTTGAGACCCAATAAGCTATGTGACTGAAACACAACACCACTACCTCATTGCATGATCTGTAGTGTATAGAAGTTAATTTCATGAGTGACGAGGTGATATTCTAAAGTTGGCTTTCAATAGCAAGACTTGTGAAAATTACTTCTATACCTACAGATCATGCGCTGAGGTTGTGGCGTTTTGCTATTGTATAATTAGAAAATGGACATTTCAGCTATGAAAATATGCTGTCAATATGGGCTACTATTTCTCATTTGCAGATAAGTATGTAATTACCATTTTTATTTTGCTAGCAGCATTGCCATTAATGGGAGTACAAGTGCGTAAGTATTTTCATCATTAAAGACAGGGTAAGAATATCATCAAAACACTTGGATTACCTGTCAAAAATAACTTGTCAAATTTTCATACCAGCTTGCATATTGACATCATTGGGATAATATGCTGATGTGAATTAAGTTATCATTTCGCCATTATTTGAAAAATTACACCTGATTCACTATATCTGATATTTCTTTGTGATACTACATAATTCTATGGGAACAGATAAACTCTAAGTTTAATGTTATTTTAGGAAGAGTTAATCTCCGGTACTTGCTTTACTAATTTGTATACATCCCCCAGAAAAGCGTCAAAGTCAATCCAGGATAAATATGTATGTGTATAATAATTTCAGTTAGGGAGCCTTCAGTAATTACAGTGGGATGGACAAGGGGAATTCCGCGCATACTTGTACTGTAAAACGTGACCCTCCCCTATCCTTGTGTCTAAAATGTGACCCTCCCCCTTGTCCGGCATTCTAAAACTTGACCCTTCCCAAATTACTGCAGTATTCTTCCCATGAATAACTAAACACAGTATCAGCTAATTTACGTAACTATTAGAGTAATTGTTATATAAGTTACAGATAAAAATTAAAGGGGAAGATTAGCATTTGAGGACGGAGGGTTGCAATTTATCATGCATTAGCATTTTTTAAGGGTCATGCATTTGCGGGAGTCTATAAACTATAAATAGTTTTTCCGATACAAAAATATGTAAATCTGTGTATTTATTTCAGCTTTGTTATTCATATTAATGTACTTGATTAGATTAGGGTGGTAACAAATGGACGTGTGTGCAAAAAATTTGATTTTGGAATTTCACCAAAAGTTTGATTCACTATACATTGTAGTCTATGATGAAACTATAAATATTTTTTTCAATACAAAAATTGGTAAATCTGTGTACTCATGTACTCTTGATTATTCATATTAATGTACTTGATTATACTAGGGTGGTTACAAACGGATGTGTGAACAAGAAAATGTATTTTGGAATTTCATCGAAATATTGATTCATTATACATTGTAGTCTATATGAAAACTATGATCAATTTTTGCCAATATAAAACAAAAGTCTGTGCATTTATAGACATTTGATTATTGATAGACACTTTGCCATCTGTCCCATACATTTTTTCTCTTGTCTTTCATCAGTTTTAAATGTTCAAGGTGTTTAATGTAGGATACAACTGCACCTTCTTTGCTTGCGAAGCTTGTCGATAATATTTATGTATTTACAAGAATCGATGTATTTTATCGGCAATTTCCTATTCAGGAAATATCAAATGGACATTCAAAAGTTTTGCCGTAAAATCATCTCATGTGACCCTCCCCCTAAGAGAGGTTTATAAGGGTTATGCTCCCCCTTTCTAAGTTTTCTAAAAAGTGACCCTTCCCCCAATTCCACGGTTCTGTAATTACTGAAGGCTCCCTTATACAAGACTGGAAACTGTTATTCTAGGACTTTTATAGGTGCTGTACATAATACAATACGGGGCCTAGCACCTGTGCTACTCATGTCATTGATTCAAGTACACCACAAAGTAGGTAGACACTGTACAGCTGATTAGAGTGCCGCCTAGCTAAGTCTGTGAGAAATTGTTGTAATTATGAGAGGCCTGTACTCGAAATATCTCACTATGCAGAATTGTCAGAATTAATTCACGTACCATACGGCTGCCTAGGGTTGAATACAATATAAGGTCCTCATTGTACAGAGCCTAGGCGCGGGTGTATATAGGTATAAATAATGCATCAAAAAACTTTTCTGACATCCACACTTCATGTAAGAAAGAAAATTCTTCCTACCGTTCAGCTCTTTCACTGATTCACTGTGTGTCTATGATGAGATTACATGTTGACACAGTGTCGAACAGGGAATTGCTACATTTGCACAGGAACAAGTTCAACTCACAATCCCCTAAACCCCTAACCCTAACCGCATATGCTGGACACCAGTATTTTGTAGTAAACAAGTCATCTCACTTTACAACTTACGTTCAGCTATGTTCTAGAATATCTTCTCGTGTAAATTACATCTTTGAAATGCTCATTTTATGTACTATATTTGAAACAATATTTCATATTCCGAGTGTACAGTGGCTAGCTCACTTCCACGGCCAGATAGTTCCACAATCAATCACTCTACGAGAACAGAGAGCATCATGAACTATATTCGCTATGGTTTTCCTGAAAGTTCCACTGCAAGCTAATCAAGCTGTTGGAGTAGACACTCATTCCGTCACAACTGAGCACGTTTCCATAACAAAACGGTCGAGGTCTGCAAGTGCATGAGAGAGCAATCCAGAGCATGCCATGACTGATTTCACGAACTTAATTGCGCATGCTCATATCAGCAGACTAAAAGATGCGAGACGTAGTAATTTAACGCAACGCAGAGAACGCAGAGTGGCTTTAGGCATTCTGTGTGAGTAATGCACAAATTCGGATTAAGACTGGCCGACTTACACACCAAATTCATACAGTCGCATTAAATGGGGAAATTTGCTTTTTAACACAGTGATATAACCTTGAAATACTGAAATTTTACTGTATGCAAGAATAACCGTACAAAGCCATGGTTAAAAAAACCAACAGCGTTGATTTCAGAAGCCTGAATCTTAGCCTCATCTTGAAGCAACATAACATCGTTCGTGTGTCCATAGCTACTATGGCTTTGTTCAGTACAACTTTATATCCCTTTTCTTACCTAAAATATCTTAAAATCCTATGGCAATCGATTAAACAATAGAAAAAGAACGATGAACACCAGGTACAACAAAGCGAGTTCTCAGAAAAGATGTATGTGAAAAGTGACTGCTTCAAGTAGAAAACGTCTGCTAAGTGACAAGATATCGCGTATGTGTAGCACAGACGTTCGGGACGGCAAACTACACTTACAAATAGTCATAATTACGTATGATATTTTCTTAGATATCATTGATTTTTTTCCCGGAAATTTAAACAAGCAGCCTGTAAAAATATCATATAAGATTTAGCAAATGACTTTGATATTAGAATATTTGCACCAGTAAGAGAATGACTTGCTATAATTTATGACGTAAACAAAATAATGATGTCTCTTCCTCTTTTTTATATTATTCCCTGACACGATTTCTTTAAACCTCATAAATAACTGTATCAAAGAAAATCTACTCATTAATTCTAGGGTAGAACGAGGAAGTAGAATAGTCGTCCGCGAAGAATTGTTTTCTTAAAAATTACACTAATTTGGCATGTTTCTCAGATATAATGCAACAAATTTATCGGGAAAGCTCAATAACCTTCATTAGCATAGCCGTAGCCTGGGGGTGGGTGGGGCAGCTTTTTTCTTAAAAATTACACTAATTTGGCATGTTTCTCAGATATAATGCAGCTAAATTATCGGGAAAGCTCAATAGCGTTATTGGATCACTAAATAATAGTTTTTGCCACTACTCTTGTGATTTAGCCCATGTAAGTGTAAGCATTAGGAATATTACAAGGAGGCACCGTGGACTAGTGGTTAGGGTAACGGACTCACTATCGGAGGATGGTGGGTTCGAGACCCGGTTCAAGTCCCGGTAGATCCAGAGTAGCGGATTCACTGTCGGAGGACGGTGAATTCGAGACTCTAGCTCGGTGTTGTGCCCTTGAGCAAGGCACTTTACTCCTAAGTGCTCCATTGGGGTAGTGGGTTTATGGGTACCTAATCCTGTAAATGGGCTAGCGCCCGTTGGATGATGGACTAAATAAAAAAAAAAATATTGCATGGATCGGCTCAGATATGATCCGCTGAACAACTGAGAAATTTTTTGTGTTTTTTTCATTTCACAGAGAATGGTAAGACTTACCATTGCTAATCAATCAACAGGAACTATAGACCTACTTTATTTCATATAAATATAATTCTTTAAGTCCCTGATCAATTGTATGCAAGATGATGATAATATAGTTACTTATGCCCCTAAACTTGTAATAATAATAATAATAATAATAATAATAATAATAATAATCAGTAAGCACTTATAAAGCGCAACATATCCACCGACGTGTTCAAAAGCGCTGAAACAAAATTGAGAAAAAAGCAAGAAAATAAAACCAAAAATGTTCAAAACTACAAGAAAGCAACAGTACAAGATGGCAAAACAATAAAGGAGAGTAAAAACGTCACTTAAAAACAATACGCATGCGTAAAAAGGTGGGTTTTAAGTGGTGCTAAATATGGTGCTAAATGAGCTTATGCTCGATCACCACATTATTTTCAGTCGAGTACATCAGCAAGAAAATGCTTTTGGCCAGACTGAAGACTTACGTTATGGCTGATATAGAGTAATGAGATCGCAGATGTAAACAGGTGCTGAGGCATGGATTGCACTAAATGCAAGGAGAAGAATCTTGAATTCAGAGAAGATTCTGTTTTATCGGTAACCAATGAGGAGAACGAAGAATTGTTACTTCCTGGTCTTTGCAATGAGTCGCACTGCGATGTTTTGAACCTGTTGTAGTTTGTTGAGGCTGGCTTTGGATATACCAAAAAAAAAGACCATTTCCTATATCTAGTCTAGAATATACAAAGGCGCCCGTGAATAAGGTGTATGGTTGCTTCCCGGTTCAAATACTTCCGAATTCTTCCAATATTTCTGATGGGGTACTTAGTTTGCAGTTTTGCATACCTAGTTGACATGGTCTTCCACACTTATGCAGTTTACTATCCAATATAGCCCCATGTAATTTTTGATGAAACTATTTCGTTATTAACGATACTGGATAAATGGAATTTTGATGCTTGGAAGAATTCTGGATGATCACAAGAATATTACGTCTGTCTTGTCAGAATTGAGCTTCAATAAGTTGTCACTCATCCATTTGTGGATTTCTGCCACTGTAGTTTCCATATTACGCATAGATTTAGTCATGTTTTTGAATTTACAGTAAAACACTGGTGTTGCAGTGAGTCATCTGCATACAGGTGAAAATTGACCTTATGGTGACGGATGATGTTACTGAGAGACGAAGTGTAGACGGTGAATAGTACTGCACCTAATACAGAGCCTTGGGAACATCCCATTGCAATGGTTGTGGTTGAGATAGGGTAACTTGGATATTAAAGTATTATTTATGTAGTTGTTCTTATTCACTTAGTTTGTTACTTAGCACTTTCAAGTCTTCTCTTACACGATTAGTGTTTTAAGTGATGAAGACTTATATTCAACTTTACATATATGTATATCATATTTAAATATATAATTTTCTACACTTTTTTATGGTTTTATATAATAAATTTTCGTAATGAGGGTGATATGTCAAGAAATAATTCATCAAATTTCATGAAACTTAGTATAAATGTTGAGCTCACATTGCTTTAAGATTAAATGAAAACATTTATCAGTGTCATTCAAATACGTAGCTAATTTGCGTATTTAATGAATTTTCCTGATTTTTGACCTATGTCAAGAAATACAGCATCAAATTTAATGAAACCTTGTACAGATGTTGATCTTTAAGTATTCTAATAGTGTGCGAAGACATTAAACTGTCTATGTAATGCCCAAAATATCAGCTTTTAAAATCAATCTCTATGCCTCGGAGGTAAGTTCTACCCATGTCGGACATTGAGAGTTGTGCGCTGTAGATAGTTATAAGCAAGTAAAAGTTTCAGGTGGGTGTGTACCCCAAAGTCAAGGCGGTCGAGTTTTTTCGCCTTTCCGAAGTTCAAACGAAGGTTTATCAAAGTATTTCACACCTCTAAAGCTCTCCTTAAAAAGAACTGAATTGCGAGGCATTCTGTTTACACAATGACCATACCGCTGAACTACCTCACTCGGTACTATTTCTCCACTGTCGAGTTTGAGTTGTCACCTCATAAGCGCTCAACTCGTCGCTCCTGTTTAGTTTCAATTGAACGCGGGAAATGTGGGAAGACCGTAGGGCGATTCACAATCCTGTGGGCGGTTGTACATTAGCGGTGTGGAGATAATGCTAAGCTTGCACGAATTCAACTGGTTTGTTTAATTTGCTGAAACTCACGTAGACATCCATCTAGTCAACTGCTAGAGGGACCGTGGTACCGACAATTACGCTGATCGACGCGGGTCACCGCGTATGGCTACTCAATATATTTGGCCGCAGTTTGTCAGACCTTTTATGAATTTATATATCTTCCGAAGTGACAATCACGCGATGCCTGATGAGCACGCACCCAATGGAAACTAACCATCATTTCAAGCGGCATCGTGACTGAACGGCGAGTATTAGTATTACTGTCAATATAGGTAACCGACCAGTGCCGAACAATGCCGGAGATCAACCGAGTAACATTTCCAGGCTGCGTGATCACGAAAAAAGAATCTGCTGTTGAAAACGTTCTTTTCATGCAGCTTTTTCAGAAATAGAAATGTAGCACATTTTCAAATCTCACATCGATACAATGCATAATGTGACAAAACAACCCCGGAGGAAACTTTTTAAAAAATAATGTTTTGGCATAGACACTTTAAGCAGTATAATATCAATTGATTGCTAATTTGCATATTTGATGAATTTTCATAATTAGTGTTATATGTCTAGAAATGCCGCATCAATTTGATGATACGTGGTACAGATGTTTATCTTCCAAGAGTGTTATGACATGCAAAGATATATAAAAGTACCATGTTAATGTACTGCTGATTTGCATATTTGATGAATAAAATAATCGCAATCATACCAATCCATAATCCAATGACAGTAGGTCAGAATTCGCAAGACAATAGTTGTAAACATAGACACAAAACAGCACAGAACAAACAGTAAATAGACGGTACACAAACAAAGTCATATTCATGAAAGAAAGATATATGGACGTCTGGCCAGAAGACCAAGAAGTGATGTCAGGTGTTTCGAAAATAGTAAGCGCATCCTGCCCCACTTGTGGCACCCGCCATATATCAATCTATAAGTCAGATAGATAGTGGTCACTAACTAAGGCCCAATGAATATTTGTAATTAGGCTGATATGTCAAGAAATTATTCATCAAATTTCATGAAACTTGGTACAGATGTTGAGCTCACCTTGCTGCAACAATGAATAAAGACACTTGGCAGTTTCATGTCAATAAATGTTTTATTTACATAATTAATGAACTTTCCTAATTAGAGTGGTGTGTCCAGAAATACTTCATCAAATTTGATGAAACTTGGTATAGATGTTGATCTCACAGTGCTGTAATACAATTCATTGTCACTTAGCAGTATCATTTATAAAATGCTATACAGGTGATAATCTGTCAGTATTATAATAGAATGCAAAAATGTTCATCAACATTGTGTCAATCAATTAGTGGCTTATTAAATGACCTCTTGTAATTAGGGTGGCAGTCCACATTGGTTTTACGTTTTCACCACCATGGGACTCATTCTTAATCACAGACCCAATCATTGAACAAGGATCTATCTCCTCTGCACGGACTCGTAATCAAAGTACCCATTAACAAGTTGGGACTGTGTCATCAACGATGACTTGTTAAGCTTCAAAAACACATATTGTACTAAATGTATTACACTCAATAGATCTTAATTTGATACACATCCATCACGCACTAAATATGTAATCTATGTCAACCATTGTGTTTTGTGTCATATTGCTTCCCACGTATAAGGTATACCAGTAGGCTAAGCTATGTCTTATAGTTGAACTCTTCCCAAATTCTTATTTGAAGGCCATAGAAATTGGAGCTTTATAATAGTACAATACGTGTATTTAATAAACGATCTGTTTGAGACAGATCCATCATGAAGTAAATATAAAGTATGTTGACTAATGCATATTTTGTGTCATGTGACCCTGATGAATGAGGTACAACCTAATATCCGTGTCTCAAAGGAATGTCTCATAGGTAAGCACGTCCAAAAATTTTAAGGAGGAGATGTTGATATTGACACTTAAAAGAAAAATTGTACACTGAGTCTAAATTCACAGACACCCCTGGAGGGGGGGGGGTGAATGCAGCCTTGCAGAACAGTATAAAATGCTATTCTACACGCGCTTCTCACAACCATTTCAGCCACTTGGATGACCATATCAGCTTATACTAATTTGCATATTTTATGATTTTTACCAATTACTGAAAGTTAACAGGAAGTTCTGAAACTTTAACAATAAGCACTTCTAGGGTGGAGAAAAATCAATGTAATTTCCATTTTCGTGGCATCTGCTTCCATTGGCAAGCATTTAGAAGTTCAAAGTGATTGCCAGGGAAACAAGTGACATAACACATATTCAATTTGAATATTTAAACCCTTGATGGCCTTATTGTTAAATAATTGGAGTGATCAAACCTTTTTGGTGGTGCTTTTTGAAAAAATAAAATATCTTGCCACCAAATGTTGTCATGGAAACAGGCTGCATGAGTATAAAGATCACTTTTGCTTATCACAACCCATCAAGAAACTCTTTCGAAATAGTTGTTGCATTCTCTGCCATTTTCAACGACATTTGACAAAAATGATATTTTGAGCCCAAAAATGGTTGCCATGGAAACATTGGGCAATAAAATGGACATCTTTTTTGTTCGCTTCTACCAAAAATAGCCCTAACTAAAATTTTCGTGAAAATCTGACCTATTATTATTATTCGCATTATGATAATTATAAGTATTTTTAAATTATTAAATTATTATTATTATTATTATTATTATTATTATTATTATTATTATTATTATTATTATTATTATTATTATCTGCATCATGCAAGCAAAATTTTCATTCTGATTTTAACAAAAGGAGTTGAACTCGCAAGTGATAGTAGGTATTGAACTAAAAGAGACATGAACGTAGATGTTTGATTGTCTGCATTTTGATTTTAAACCCGATCGAAGATGTAACCGAATTACCAACATGGACATATAAAAACTATATTTATTTATCTTGTAAAGTAGGGAAACATGACAGATTCTTGTTTCTCTTGCTACAGGTGACATAATGGGACCCACTCTGTCAGGTTTGGATAGATTGCTGACAGTTCCACATGGATGTGGAGAACAGAATATGGTATCTTTAACTCCGAATATCTTTGTTTTACAATACTTGACACAAACTGACCAGGTCACTGCAGAGATTGAGGAGAGGGCCTTGGCAAATATTAAAAGAGGTATGTTTGCGTAATTGGTTTACAAGGATATTTTTGCTTTTCAACCATGACAACACAAAACTACCAACAACGTCTTTTATGTCAGATTTAACTATTAGATATTGTTTTAACCCAATAATTTGAAAATAACTTTCATTCTTCAGCTGCTGTTTGATAGGATTAAAAGCAATGTGCATTGATGTAATTGGTTGCAACTGGTATGTCATCTTTTGCTTTACAGGTTATCAGCGAGAATTGAGATACCGACATAACGATGGCTCATACAGTGCATTTGGTAAGAGAGACCGAGAAGGCAGTACATGGTGAGCATTAAAACACTTACAGGCAGCATATTCATATAAAGCATCTTACAGGTGCCGCCAACTTAGCTGTTCGAGCTAAAAGCTCTTCGTGTGAAGTTTTTAGCGGGTTGGAAAATTTCGAAACTAATCGGCTGGCGGGGAGAAAATATCAACATTTACTGTTGGCGGAGAAGAAATTTCATTACTTTCAATGGGCGGGGAGAAATTTTTTGACAGTGGGCACCGGAAAATACGTAGAGGGAGGGGAAAGCAGCGTGCTTAATAGAACTTGAGGAGAAATTAACCGCCTAACTTAGAGGAGAGCAATGCTCCAATGTATACTGCTAACTGCTCGCATGGTTTTGTGTTGATCTTGGTTGCCTAGTGGGCATCTAGTCGGCGATGGGGAATTTCAGTACTGAGGAGAGGGCAGCGGGAAGCTCAAATTGTTGTGGGGAGTGGGGAGTGGGCAGACTGTATATACCGGAGGGCAGTGGGCATCAAAATTCTGTGGGCGGGCACATTTTCAGTGTATACCAGTGGGAGGGCAGTTACGAACAGCTCTTACTTTCCCCTCCAAATTTTAGGTCAGGGTCAAAAATAAGAAAAATCGGTATATCAGCCTTCAAAACATGTTTTGTGACGATTTTGAGAAATTCATGAAATTTACCAGCTGGCGGCACCTGATCTTAGATTCAAAAGAAATAATCTTCCTGCTTTTCCTAACGGGTGATTAAGGTAGCTGTCTACCAGATAGACACTTTCTGATTTTGATTTTGCCTGTCAAAATTCACTTTGATAACACTTTAATAACATTCTGATGCTCTGAGAACTATTCATAATACGGCGCGTACCTTACCGACTTTGATCGAATTGTAAAAACCGTCAGAAAAAGATCAGTTCGCAAAGGGAACAAATGAGGATGTCTGACTTTATCAGGTATGCAGACTATAATCAGAAACGGACGTTATGTTTTGGTGTTGGTGTTTCAGAGGAGCGCCCTCTGTGCAATAACTTGATGCAAAATTTGCTAGGTTTTAGACGGGACACTACATTTCATCTTGCAATTGGCAGTTAAGCAGTGCAGTTACTATTGCAATGATAATGATGGCACAATATGTCCCTTGTTAAACACAAGAGGTTATTGTCATGGTAAAAATTGCCACTTTATGTCCAACATTTTTACACATTAAACAGAAAATCTATACCTGCAGGGTCTAACATCGTGTACGTGTGTGAACTGTTTTCATCAGAGGGTAAACTGACCATAGTGGTCGTAAAAACGTATGTAGCAAGTAACAATTAATTCTATTGTATCCTTTACTTTTACTTATCATGAATACAGTTTTTAATTTTAACCCCTGGCGCGAAAGCAAGGGCTCTGCCTATATGATATTATCTGCCAATGATGTTTCATTTTTCTCCATTTATATAATTATGTTTTCATAGGCTAACGGCATTCGTAGTGAAGTCGTTCGCTCAATCTGAAAAGTTCATTACTATTGATGGGGAAGACCTTGCTCTAAGCATCGATTGGCTTAAGAAGCAACAGAATCCAGAAACTGGCTGCTTCATCAAGCGCGGAAGTGTTCACAACAAACGATTAAAGGTGTCGTACATTTAGAATTGATCATTTTCCCAAATTTATTATACGTCATTGTTCAGAAACATTGCTATGGTACTACTGTCATTGCAACTGTTTTTAACAAATATTTGACTTGTGGCATTTTCTTGACAAGAAGTTGTTTGCATAACAATGCAGTAGCCATGAAAGCTCATTGAGCTTATAATTCATCATTAAATACAGGATTGTGCATGCGACACTGATTACTGCCAAAGGAAATTTTGACAGACTCTGCCTATTTTCCTGTTTTGTGTACCTTTTCTTGCCAATACATCTCTTCTGATTGTGATACTCATGATACTTACATACAGGGTGGAGTATCGGATGAAACATCTCTTACAGCGTTTGTTCTGATTACATTGTTGGAAGCAGGCATTCCAGAAGATGTAAGTGTATCTTGCTTGGTATTTGTACGTTATTCAGACTTTGTGTACAATTTTTATACAACTTTCGACCTGCATCAAATTTACTGTTAGAGACTAGCTTACCTTTGTTGTGTACCTCTGCAAAAACTGTGCTAGGGGCACTGATGAATAAAGTAAAGTAAAAATGTAGATTATTGTGTTGTACTTAGCCATTTGAGTGACTTACAGAAAGAGTAAGAAGTCCCAGGCCAGCCATATGGCGAAATGACTAGCAAAACAGCTAGTCGTTTGATGAAATTGTAAAGAGTTTGGTTAATAACTTCGCTATTTGGGAATAATTTCGCTATTTGGGAGTCAAACACGTAAACACCAGGCCGACATAATTTTGCTTCAAGAAATGGCTGGTGATTTTCTCCCTTACTCCTAGATCATTATTTTTCCATTGAAAAGATAACCTTTTCACGAAGATAATCTGATCTTTGAGGTACAATTTAAATTTAGTTTATAACTAAGAATGCTCACTTCATTTTCCACCAAAGTAATTTTCTATTTATTGTCTTGCTGTCCAAGGACATAAGTGTACGGAGAGCTCATGTTTGTTTGATACGCAAAACGGACAACATCCCTGCCCCATACACCACTGCCATAGTCTCCTATGCTCTTTCCCTGGCAAATAGATACAGGAAGGACATGTTGGAGATACTCAAGAACATTGCCATCAGATCTGGTAAGCATAAACAGCTGATATACCTTGCCTGTTTTTGTGAATTCTAACTGGTTCAATGAACCTGGCAAAATTCTGTAATCACAGTACTTATATTTTTACTCTTTAAAGACCCAATATAGCTGTATCTTTTAGGATAATTTTTGTGATTTTACTTCCAAACTAAAACAGGATGTACTCATTAAGGGGTGATTATACAAGTATAATAAACTGTCGACTGGGACTTCATGTGCAATTTAGAGCAAGAAAGATGAAAAACATTTGCTCAAACGTAAAACGGCGCCCTCATGCAAATAGAGCAAAACACTGTACGTCGTGCATATATGCATTGGAATCTTCACAGAAACAACAGAGTAGTCCAATATAATGCATAGTGCTGATTGTTTTCCATTTGGACATCATATGCTTTGTTTTATGTAACATTACCAGTTTTTAAAAATGGCGGGAAATCAAATTGACGGTTAAAATTTATGTGTATTTGTCAAATTTTTAAGTAGTAAAAGACTATATCCTTTAAATTTGTAGAATTTAAATAAATCTGAGAAAATAGAAGCGTTTTTCAGGTAAACAAATTCCAAGAGTTACAGCTACTGGGGCTTTAACTTCATGTTTTGCTCAAGATGTCAAACAACATCTTACAAGTTTCCTTCAATAAATCTGAAGAATGCAAATGACCCCAACAGATTGTCAATTAATACAGCCTCATCACCGAATTAAATGGCCGTACTACTATCACTGTCACAGTTTTCTAATCACAAAGCTGTGTAATTGTAGTAAAAAAATTAGAATTAATTTGTTGATATTTTTGGTATTATATTCACATATTAAACTTGAAGCATGATGCCATTAATGGTGTATCCTTTCAATACTCTTCTGCTCTACCGCTTATGGGGGCACATTTTTGAGTTCTTTGAGTAAAACGAAGCTTCCTTGTCTTATTTTGTGAAAATCAAAAATTTAATTTTCTCCGTCAAATTGACACAGGGATGGTGTCTATTTCAGTGTCGGTTTCAGTAAATGTTAAGTTTTTTCTTCAGCTGCATGGTTACCTCTGTTATCGTTGAATTTGAAAAAGAAGGGTTGAAAGTTCCCTTGAGCAAAAGTTTAAGCATTTTTTATATAATTGGCTTCACTTAATAGTTTGCCATTGTCCTTTTCAGAAGGCTCAGTGTATTGGGGTGAAGAGCAAAAACAAGATGAGGAGGATGACCGACCCTGGTGGTGGCGACAGTACCACCAGTCCTCATCATCTAATGTTGAAATGACATCATATGCTCTTCTAGCACAGCTTGTTGATGTTGAGGTTGACGGAGATGTTATCGGAAGAGTTCAACCTACAGTGACGTGGTTAACTAAACAGAGAAATGCATATGGTGGTTTCTCTTCAACTCAGGTTTGTGACATAGGAAATCGTGATATTTTACTATCAATTGAAGCATTTAAGTGGGCACTGCACCCAACAACACGTATTTTGCTCCAAATGGCTTTTTGGAAACATTAATACAATTTTCATTAATTTGGCAACCCGAAAGTAAAATATTGTTTGCGTTCACCTTTTAGCTTGTCAAGTAGTCGTAAGTTGCTTGATAAAGAAGTCTTGATTTATGCAAATGTGTGCAAATCAACCGGTATCACGGCTTCTCTTTTCTCCCAATTTCAAGATTTCCAAAATATTCCACTCTTGCTGGGTCAAATTTTCTAGAATTTTTACATTATATTTTTTAAATGCTGTACAACAAAATAATTATTTTGTTTTGCAATGAAGTTCTTACTTTTAATAAGAGGCATTTTCATTTTTCTAAATCATGTTTTTAATCACTTGTTTGAGTGTCAGTCGTTCAACCCATGCCGATTTAGAATGAGGATAGATAATCCAAAAAATTAGTCGGTTTTTTAGCTCTTCTGTCAGCGACGCAGAGCTTATCAAATAGGTTGATTTTCCGTCGTCTTCCATCGTCCGTCGTCGTCGTTGTCCGTCAACAATTGCCTTCTCCTCTGAAACCGCAAATCCAATTGCTGTGAAATTTTATATGCAGTTAACTTGGGGTGACCTCACTTAAGTTTCTTCAAATCCTGGTGAAACTTCAATATTTGTATTTTGGGGGCATTTTTTGCTGTTTTTGGGAAAAAAATCTCTGAAACCACTTGTCGGATTGCTTTGAAATTTGTTATGCTGTTTACTTAGGGTTACTTCAGTCAGATTTGTTCAAATCGTGGTGAAATATGCATATTTGTATTTTTAAGGCAATTTTTGTCATTTTTGGTAAAAAAATCTTTAAAGTCTTCTTCTTAAAAACAATCAGTCAGATAGCTTTGATATTTGGTACATATATCCCTAGGGATGATCTATTTCAGATTTCTTCAACTTGTGCGGAAATATGCAAATTTGCATTTTTAAGGCAGTTTTTGCCATGTTTGGTCAAAAAATGTATTTCTCAGAAAGTACCTGTCTGATAGTTTTGAAATTTGGTGTACAGGTTTCTATAGATGAACTAAGTAATACATATTGAATTTCCGTTGAAATCTGTAATTTTGTATTTTTGGGGCAATTTTTGCCATTTTAGGTCAAAAAATGTGTATTTCCAAAACTACTCATCTGATAGCTTTGAAATTTGGTATACAGGTTCCTACAGATGAACTCAATGGTATTTATTGAAATCATAATGAAATGTGCAATTTTGTATCTTTGGGGCAATATTTTCCATTTTTGGTCAAAAAATGTGTATTTCCAAAACTACTCATCTGATAGCTTTGCAATTTGGTATACAGGTTCCTAAAGATCACCTCAATGATATTTATTGAAGTTATGATGAAATCTGCGGTTTTGTAATTTTGGGGAAATTTTTGCCATTGTTGGTCAAAAAATGTGTTTCTCAAAAAGTACTGGTCTGATAGCTTTGAAATTTGGTATACAGGTTTCTTCAGATGAGCTAAGGTAATATATATTGAATTTCTGACGAAATCTGTAATTTTGTATTTTGGGGGCAACTTTTGCCATTTTAGGTCACTAAATGTGTATTTCCAAAACTACTCATCTGATAGGTTTGAAATTTGGTTTACAGGTTTCTATAGGTGCACTAAATGATATTTATTGAAATAATGATGAAATCTGCAATGTTGAATTTTGGGCCCAATTTTCCCATTTTTGGTCAAAAAATGTGTTTCTCAAAAACGACTGGTCTAACAGCTTTGAAATTTGGTATACAGGTTGCTATAGATGAACTAAATTTGATCTTTTGAAATTATGATGATATCTGCAATTTTTATTTTTGGGGGCAATTGTTGCCATTTTTGGTCAGAAAATCTTATTCTCAAAGAACTACTCATCAAATAGCTTTGGTTGACATGTTCTTAGGGATGATCCGATGTGATATATTCAAAGTATGGTGAAATCTTCAAATGTGTATTTTTGCAGCTTATTAGTCCCCACGGACACCGTCCGGGGGGACTTATAGGTTTGGTCATGTCCGTGCGTGTGTGCGTCCGTGCGTGCGTCCGTGTGTCCGTGCGTCCGACCGTTCACGCAGATATCTCAGAGATGCCCAAAGCGATTTCATTCAAACTTGGTACAAGGATTACTTCATATGTCATACAGATGCACGTCGATTTGTTTTGTGATACGATCCAATATGGCTGCCAGGCGGCCATTTTATTACGATTTTATCATGTACAGAGCCATAATTCAGGCATGTTTCAACTGATTTTATTCAAAGTTGGTACAAGGACATTGACCAATGTCATAGATATGCACGTCAATTCTTTTTGTGATACGATCCAATATGGCCGCCGTGCGGCCATTATGTTACGATTTTTTCATGTACAGAGCCATAACTCAGGCATATGTCAACCAATTTTATTCAAACTTGGTACAAGGACATCGACCTATGTCATACACATGCACATTGACTTGTTTTGTGATACAATCCAATATGGCCGCCGTGTGGCCATTTTATTATGTTTTTTCATGTCCAGAACCATAACTCAGACATGTATCAAGCAAATTTATTCAAAGTTGGTACAAGGAGATTGACCAATGTCATACATATGCATGTCAATTTGTTTTGTGATACGATCCAATATGGCTGCTGTGCGGCCATTTTGTTATGATTTTTTCATGTACAAAGCCATAACTCAGGCATATTTCAACCGATTTTAATCAAAGTTGGTACAAGGACTTTGACCTATGTCATACATATGCACATTGATTTGTTTTGTGATTCGATCCAATATGGCCACCATGTGGCCATTTTATTACGATTTTTTTCATGTCCTGAACTACAACTCAGACATGTATCAAGCGAATTTATTCAAAAGTATTTTTATCACAGACCTAATGAAGAGGACTCTATCCTCTCTGAGGACCTGTAATCAAAGCACCCATTAACAAGTGGGGACTGTGTCATCAACGATGACTTGTTTTAGCCACTTTTTTCTGGCCACTGCATTGAGCTATCAAAGATTTCCACCTTAGGGACCGTCTCAGATTGTCACAGAAGTTCAAAAAGCGAAATTCATTCGTTTAGGGGGGGAGGGGGTCTGACCTCCATTCAATTAGTGAACTTCATTTTCGCTCTTTTATTTTGTGATCAAAGGTTTTCATGTGTTTATTTTCAATTAAAGAAAAATTTCACACTCGTGCCAACAAATTTGTAACTGTTTCCATCTCGTTTGTGCCACAAACACAATTTATCGATAATAACATTGTATTCTAAATCTTTCATTCATCAAATTATACAAAGACAAAAGTATCACTTTTTAAAATATGCTATTTATAAGCGTCTGCTCTAACCACTAGATGTCTTTATTCTCACTTGTTATGCACCTGGTCATAGTCGTTTTAATATGATTGAACATGCCTTGGCCCCCTTGTCAAAGTTTCTCGCTTACTTACCGCCCCTACCAAGTACAAGCAAAAAGGGAAAGTAAAATAAAATGAAACTTTTATGCGGTAAAATGCCCTGTTAGTACTCAAATCTGATCGATTACTTTAATTATAATGTGGCAAGGGGAATACATCGGATCTTTAGTAGCTATAGCAAAATCCAACATTTGTACTTTTAGGCAGACATGAACATTTCGCACTTTTGAAGTTTCGTTTAGGGGAGGGGGTTTTGATCTAAACGAAGGAATTTCGTTTCTTGAACTTCTGCGAAAATCTCAGACGGTCCCTTATTCATCAACATGTGTCAAAAATAGTTATTCTCTACATAAACACAGCGGGGCTATATCGGCCGCTAGGTCGCTTGTTTTCATATACTTTTAACTTGTTTCAAGTGAAATATTACATTAGAGAAAATAGTATCAACTTTCTGCCTTAAATTAATTTTTGACATTGATACCGAAATAGAGGTTTCACCGTAAATATACACTCCTTCATCCTTAGAGTAAACTATTGCAACCATACTAATTTTTAGATTCTCTCCTTTTTTGAAAATATATAGCATGAGGGAGTTTCCTCGTCATCTTAGATGACAGATATTGCTTTTGAAAAAAAACTGTGTTGGCAACGTGCAGCTCCACCTTAACTTTTCTTGTAAGCTCACATCAGGTAGTTCATAGGAATAGAAGATCTGCCAAGAATATAATACTCCTTGTGCACAAGCACAGAATAATATCAGTGTGCTAAACATATAGATGATGGGATGTGTGTGCAAAGAACTGGCAGTAATTACCATCTTACACGGTAATAATCCGTAGAAATATTTTATGAAGAGATCAGCAACATTAAACATCTTCAAGCCAAGTGAAAGTTAAAGAAAGCCATTGCCATTAAAAGGCCAACTTGATGCTTTGAACTTGGTGTACAAAAATTATTGCCAGATATAATTCTCTCAATGTGTCAATTTATTACCATCAATTGTTGTCTACTCCTGGTCCCTAAAATGTCAAATACGTATGCCTCAACTTCATTCAATGATACAAAATGGATGCCTATTATTCATGTGTTTCTGATGAAAACATGCCAGACACTGGGCATTTATTTCCAAGTGGGTCATAGACATAAATATTAAGTGATATTGTGTTGACATATACCGTTACTGAGTGTATTATAACTCTTATGGGATTGAAAACAAAATCAGCAAACGTGGATTTGCTTTTCCTCTTTTGTAGGATACTGTTCTAGCCCTCCAGGCTCTTGCTGTCTATGCTGGTCAGATCTACAAAGAAGGAATTGACATGTATGTAGATTTCCAGTCTACTGACATGGTACAGCGTTTTGATGTCGACCGTCTCAATAAACTTGTCCTACAAAGGACGGAAGTTCCAGTCTTACCAGATACGGTGTTCGTTGAAGCTGCTGGCCTTGGTTGTGCACTTATTCAGGTAAGACTTTCTGATCCATGCACTTGTAATGTATGAGTTTGTGTGTCCGAGTGTGTAAATCTGCTCATTGAGGTGTGAACGATATGACTTCATTGGTTTAACCCAATTATCATCGTGGTTTGAATCTATTCTGTTATTTTCTGTGGTAAAGTTCGGCCTTCAGAGAGGGAAATAGGGGTGAAATTGATAATGCTTCTTGTCTGTTACAAGAAAGAAATACAAAGAGATAACACCATACATAAAGGTGTGGTGTATGACAGCACTAAACTGATGAATTTTTGAGTCTAAGTCGCACTACATTTTCATTGAATCCTATACAAAGTAAATCAACTTTTATGGGTAATCTCTTCCTTCAGCTTAACAACTTCATTTTAGCATTGTGTTGGATAAATACTTATAATGATTGCTTTTATTGTGGAAAATAAGTGTCACACTTTTTACTGATCTACAGGCCAACGTGAAATACAACGTTCCCGAATCCCCTGCACCACCAAGTTTTGATTTGGTTGTCCGGGTATCACCAGGTGAATTTGTATTGGGAGAGGAGACAGAGCCAAATTGTTCTGGTGATCGATCTCTTTCAATCTGTGCAAGGTGAGGTAGAGTTGTTATCATTTCTCCCAGAGAATTTTCATTTCCATTGACATGCACTTGATGATGTGATGTTTGAGTTTAAGGTAGAACGCGCCTCGGGGACAGATATTTGGACTCTGAAATTTATTCAATTTTTTTCTAATCTACCGCATGTGGGTGCTCATTTTAAACCTCTTGGAGAAAGAAAAATTTTTACAGTCTTACTTTTTCGGAAATCCATTTTTTTCCCCAAAGAGTTAACACCGGGATGGCGGCCATTTTGAATTTAAAATATCGCAAAATGTTGGGTAATTTGTTTTGCTACTTCCAAACTTTGCATGGTGACCCCCAGTTGTTTTTATTGTTGATATGGTAAGAGACTGGTTGAAAGTTTCTTTGATGAAAGTTTTAGCAAAAGTTTTAAGTCTTTCACTTTCGAGGCGCATTCTACCTAACGTGGTCAAACATGCTCTTCTGTGGTTTAGTTTGCGCAGCGTGATATATGGAAAACATTTGCATTATAAAGTTCATCTCAAACCATAATTTACAATTTTCCCTTACCAAAATCTCAGTCATCAGAGTGCACCCATAACCTACCAATATTTACCACAGCGTGTGTGTATACTGGACACCCATGGCCGTCTCGAAAGTATCATGATTTTGCCATCCCCGGGGTGCACCAAGAATCATTTCACCGAGGGAATTTTCTATATAATTGTAATCAGTGGTGTAGCAAGAGTCGTATGTGATCAAATAATGGAATGGCAAGGGATGAAGAATTTTGAAAAATCGTATACTCTTCTAGCAACCAAATTTATGGTTCAGTTCTGAAAAGAAGTATCCATTTATATACACTTGATAATCTGATGTTCGAGCTAAATGGGATCAAACGTGCTTCTCTATGATTTAGGTCTCAATGTGAGATATGGAAAAAATTTGAACTAATAACAGGTCATCTCAAACCAATTTTCTCCCATTTAATGCCATCCATTTTAATTCGTCAAACTGAATTTTAACCCTTTCCTACCACGACAGTATGTTTTCTCACATTACAAAAAACATGCTATTACCACTGATGCAAGTACTTTATTTGCATCTCTTCATTGTAAATTAAATTGGACGCCAAAGTCAAAATTTGCATTCATCTGTATAAAGTGAAAGAGACGTGTCATCCATGTTTACGATGTTAATTCACTAAACGTCGGTAGTGTGAGTGCTCTGTGAATATCAGTGATTTGCAACATCAGATACAGATGACTGAATTCCTTTAGAATCCTTTCACTACCATGATTTTGGTCCAAACCTATTGTTATCAATGGCATTTGGTGATATATATATATATATATATATATATATATATATATATATATATATATATATATATATATATATATATATATATATATATATTTAACATTCAGTCATTCTGTGTTTCAATGAAAATGTTCTCATGTCAGTTGTAATATAGGAACTTAAAAGTGTTAATTCTAAAGTTTGAATACAGTTTTTGAATGAGCTTTGAATGTATTCGATTCAACACTTCCTATGTATAACCAGATAGAACAGATGTAAGAAAAACGTGATTGTGAAATATAGTGCATGTTGCTTCCTAATACTAAATTCTCATAGAGAAAACAGAAGAGTATCAGTAACTTGTCATGCTTTTCATATGAACTGCAGATTTCATAATGATTTTAGTAGACTTTGCAAAACTAAATGTGGCCCTGTCACGTTTAAAGGAGGTTGAAAACTTAAAACTCGTTTTGATACTTATTTGTGAAATATATATATATATTATATATATATATATTATATATATATATATATATATATATATATATATTTAACATTCAGTCATTCTGTGTTTCAATGAAAATGTTCTCATGTCAGTTGTAATATAGGAACTTAAAAGTGTTAATTCTAAAGTTTGAATACAGTTTTTGAATGAGCTTTGAATGTATTCGATTCAACACTTCCTATGTATAACCAGATAGAACAGATGTAAGAAAAACGTGATTGTGAAATATAGTGCATGTTGCTTCCTAATACTAAATTCTCATAGAGAAAACAGAAGAGTATCAGTAACTTGTCATGCTTTTCATATGAACTGCAGATTTCATAATGATTTTAGTAGACTTTGCAAAACTAAATGTGGCCCTGTCACTTTTAAAGGAGGTTGAAAACTTAAAACTCGTTTTGATACTTATTTGTCTTTTAAAGTTGATGTTAGAGACAACTCCTTTGAAGGCATACTTCGTCCTGAAACATGGCCTTCAGGGGTATTTGTGAAACCATACTTTCTCTCCAAATTTGGGGTGTTAGTATACTTTGGTGTAAAAACCTGAATGGTGTTTCGCCTATTATAATAGATTGTTATTATTTGTACAAGAGCAGCAAATAGCATTCTTGATTCTGTCACTGTTAATTATGATTTCATTTCCTCTGATCATTTCCCATTAACATGTACGTTTAAAACTGACTTGCTACCAAGGATAAGTTCAAAGCCTAAGAACAATGCTTGTAGGCCCTGTTTGAACAAGTCAACTCCCATCCATCTTTCACGTTATAATTCATTGTGTGATAAACTTGCACAGATCCTAACTGTTCTGTCCATTTCGATTATATTGATATGTTCCATAATGACATTGTATCTGCTTTAAAGTCTGCAGCAGAAAGGTCTATATCGAAAACTGCGTGTTTCAATAATTATTCTGTCCCAGGTTGGAATACATTAGTTAAAGATAGTCACGATAAAGCCCGAAGTGATCTTTTTTGTTCTGGAGAGATCATGGGTCTCCTAAATCCGGGCCTTTGTTTGAGCTAATGCGCAAGCTGTGAATATGTGGAGAAATCATTATAAGAATATGTTGACAAAAACTGGTGTAGATTTTACACATTAACATTCAGTTCTGTCAGGATATGCTTGTGCAACATGATGAAATTAGTGATTTGATCACAAATCTGAAAACAGATGCATCATCTGGTATTGGTGAGATCACCCCTGAACATCTAAAATATGCACCGTCTCGAGTGTGTGTTCTTTTGTCTCTTTGTTTTACGGCCATTCTTATTCATGGTTTGTCACAAGGCAAATAATGACGACTGTTTTAGTTCCTATACCCAAAAACCCAGGTGGCGATATTTCTGACAAGTCTAATTATCACCCCGTTGCTATTGCAACAACCGCTCTATATTGTTGGAGAGGGTTTGGTTAAATCGCTCTATGGATTGCCTTTCTACTACGAACCATCAGTTTGGATTAAACCGGAACATGGTACTGATATGGCTATTTTTGTATTGAAGGACATTCTGAGTATATTATAAATATCACAACACACCTGTTTTTGCAACATTTATGGACGCTTCAACAGCGTTTGATTACGTTCGTCACGATGTTCTTTTTCAGAAATTGATGTCAAGGGGAGTCAAGGCTTACTTAATTAAAATTCTGTTCTATTTATACAATTTCAAGATTGTGTTGCTAAATGTTAGGTTATCTGCACCGTTCCTGTCTAAAACCGGGTTAAGCAGGGCGGAACTTCATCACCGATATTTTTCACAGTGTAGTTAGATGATCTCAGTAGAAATCTTTCAATGCTTTCATTCGGATGACTTCTTGGCGATTACAGGGTGAACCATTTAATTTACTCTGACGATATAGTAGTTTTTTCTACTGGTGCTTACGGTCAGCAAATGTAAGTCAATTGTTGTGGTCATTATGGCAGTACAAACTCGATATTTTAATGAGAAAATGACAGTGTGTATACTAATTCAATCTAGTGTTCGGAAACTCAAACCAGTTCCAATTTATCTAAATGGTAGACTACTGATTTATATTAATGTTTACAAATACCTTGGTCATTTAAAACCTTGTGACCTTAAAGATAATGAAGATATTCAGGCTCAGACTTGATATTTATACACTAGAGGTAACGCTGTCATTCGTGATTTTAAATTTGCTTCTTTGTCGGTTAAGTGTCATTTATGTTCTGTATTTTGTGATATTCCGTACAGTTCTTATTTTTGGTGTTATTTTTTTATATGAAAATGTTTAATAACACTAGGAGAGCATATTCTCAGATATTTCGTAAACTAACAGGTTTTCAATATAGTCATGTTCAAAGCAATACTCTATTACTTTTTAATCTCCATGTTTTAACCTTTGATTAAATTCTTAGGAACAAGTCGCACACTTTTCTAGTCAAATTGCATCTCTCTAGTAGTAATGCGATTGTGTCCTCTTTACTGTCCATGTCAATTTTTTCAAATAATTTGATGTGCAATGTTTGGTGCCACAGACTATTTTAACTTGTAGTGTTTTTTTCTTACCTGCTATGGATTACTTTTTATCCGAAATAAACAATAAAAATAATAATAATGATAAAACAGACTTTCAAGATATTTCTGACATATATCTCTTATATATTAAATTACCGCATCCGAAAAGCGCGCCAAAATATTAAACATCCAGCTATCTCTGATATATATGTCTGATATATGAAAGTCATGCGGCTGAAGGGCATGCTGAAAAATATGTTTGATATTTTAAGCGACGTGCCCAAAGGGCGCGCCAAAAAATTTAAACATACAGATATCTCTGATATATATTTGTTTGACATATTAAAGTTTCTCGCTAGAAGGGGGCTATGAAAAATAAGTCTTACTATTATTAAAGTTACACGCCCGAAGAGCGCGCCAAAAGTGCAACTGAATGATGAAATTTGTGACTGGCACGATTCATTTTAGGCAAGTATGAGCGCGTGTCGAAATTCAAAAACACAATGACCCCCTATTGGGCATTTCAAAGACATGGTGACCCACTGAATCACCAAAGTCAAAACAGGTTGACCACTATGAATCCACGGCCCCTGCCCGGGCTGAAGAAACTGATCAGTCCCTAAATACATACTTCATATCTGCTGAGTGTTCACACAAGTAAATTTATTTCTAATGTTTACAGGTACTTGGGTGAAGATGATTCCTCCAATATGGCTGTGATAGAAGTCAAGATGGTATCTGGTTACTATCCCGATAAAGATGACTTGAGAGCTGCATTAAGATATTTTCCCCAAATCGCCAGATTTGAAGTCGACAAAAACAAAGTCATTTTCTATTTTGACGAGGTAGGTGATAGACGTAACCAAACCTAGTCGTATAGTGTACAGTTGGGTTTCCAACTCTTAGTTGTTGCACATAAATCAGCTAAGTGAAGATTTCTGCTAAGATTTCTGTAAATTTTCCTATCTACAGATCAGCCATGAAATGATGTGTGTCCAGTTTATCATTAAACACAAGTTCAAGGTTGAAGATGCCAAGCCTGGCTGGGTGTCCGTCTACGACTACTACGACAAAGGTATGAGACAACCATTTTCCTACTGAATTTTGATAGTGCTGGTGATGATTGTTGTTGTTTTGCAAAATTATTGCATCATGTGTGTACCGCATTGGCCGTGTGCTGCTGAGAGAAAGCCTGGAAAATGTTTCGTTTTTTGTGCCTGTGATTACTCCTGAACCATGTGGTCAGATTTCTTGAAATTCCCTTACATAAACAACATCAGTGATGACTAAGTACTAATTTCACTACTCCCGTAAAAGTCCGACAGTGTTGCACAAAACGTTCAAACAAACAGGTACTTTTGTTTGGGAATGACCTAATCCTATTTGTTTCAATGATGAGTGCAGACGTGTATCCAGGTAATTTGGGTTAAAGGTTAAAACCTGCCATATTGCCACCCACTTCATCACTCATTCTTGTAAGCCTTCAAGAAAATTACCACTTTGAGAAATGTATAGCCATCAGAGCTCGTCTATCTTGACAAACGAATAGTTTTATGACACAATGACTATGATTGCATGCTCAATTTTACAAACAAAAAACTCTTCAAATTCTTTTGTTTGACAGATACATCTTCAATTGAGACGTACAACACCTGTTAGGAGAGGGTGTATCTAAATATTGAAGTTGAGAAAATCGATCGATGGTAAATTGTCATCCATATTTCAAACTTTCTTTTTCTCAACCATATGGTAGTGTTCTTTTCTATCCTAAATATCTGTAATCTCTTCCTGTCACTGAGCACTCACCCGTTTATTATCTGTGCAAATTATTAAAATGAAATGTTGTATTTATCACATTTTTGTTGATGTAGTCGGATAATAAGTTGTCGCATCACTTTATGCAGCATTAAACAATACATTTTTTGCATGTTTTGCAAGCATATATTGTCATTCTGTCAATAAGAAGAAAAACTTAATTTGATCAAAAGTTCTGCAAATATAGTATCATTTCTGTTTTCGAGGGTTTTTTTTAGTTCTGCGATTGTTCTGTCTCATTCGCAACATTTGTAGTTTGAGTCGAGGAGAAAGACATTCTAAAGAGAAGCATGTAAGATCTCAACATTTCATCTTTCAATGTCAAAGTTCTCAAATTCAATTTACAGTTCTCCTATAATGTATAACCATAAAATTGCGTTAAGAATGTTCAACTTCACAATTCAATATCTTCAAAATAATGATATCAAATAAAGCCATTTCGTGTCAGAATTAATGATTATTTACGGATAATTAAATGGATAACAATATTGACATTTCTCCTGTTTATATCCAAAAATATTTGAATGTTTGCAGGATGTACTTTTATCCCTAGTTGTCAGTACTAGTAGATAGTTTATGTTTGAAGTTTGTTTCCATGAGCAAGTAATATACCTGGTAGTTTCTTTATCTTAAACTGTCATCTCCATTAATTCAGAAGAATACATCTTTATTCTGTTGTAAATCAGTCATTGTATTCTATCTTGCAAGTGGTTAAGTTTCAGTGTCAATGAATACCCATACACATGTATACATACATGAAAATAAAATTGTGCATAAATCCGGACATAACAGTATACTGTACATTTATGATTACCAGAGTGCGTTGTATTTGTCACAGAACAAATATTATCATACACCTGCGTCTGTAACCTATGGAGTTTCGTCGCACAGTAAGTTTCGGTATCAGAGGGCGAGGAGTCCAATAACTTTGACGCGGAGTACGATAACTTTAGGTGTTATTGGCCGCTATTTGAACGTTGACCTCAAAACACCACGTTAACACGGGGAAAAGGAAGATAAAATTTTACATTTTTCACAAAAATATATACTTCTTAGCATTCAGTACTTCACAACGCTAGTAGTGATGAATCAAAAACCTGTGAATTTGAGTGAAATTATGCTGCTGACCTACAATTTATATCAGGTACACTGCGCTGCGCGGGTTGGAAAATTTCGTTCTGTGCGCTTAGAGGATGCGCTGAACACGTTCTCAGTTTGCTCGCAATCGCTCAGTGCAGTGCGGGACGAGCATTCTCAAAAAGCTGTAATTTTGAATTTTCGAGGTAAAATTGGGCTAAAAAGGTGTATAATAATAAGGTTATTCCCAAAATACCGGAATTTATTTCCTCGTACATCGTACGCTTCGGTACTGTCCGAGACGGACAATACCTCCGCTGCACGATGTACTCGGACATAAATCCCAGTATTTTGGAAATAACCCTATAATATAAAAGGAGCATTTTAATAAATGCCATTCCTATGACTTCCAAATATATGTACGGATGGTAATTATTTTAGATACACACACAAAATTGTAAAGTGACTTTCTAAGTTGGTGACGACAAGTGCGCTTTTCGTGTAGAGGTTATGGTCACGATCTAAAAGTTTTTATTTTAATCTTTTAAGATCTCCTTTAAGTGCTGATGTAGCCGTTGACATCACTTTTGAAAGGAATGAAACTTTAATTAGAAGACATAAAATGACATAAAATAGGAACTATTGATGAATTTTGATTGGTTTCATACATTAAATAAATATGGTACTTGCTGTTTAACTGTTTTACATATAAATGTGCTACTACAAAGGTCCAACTTTCCAGGAGGCAATGAAAGTGTTGTAGACCGATGGAGATCATGGTCTTTATCATCCCTGTTGACAATACAGTGTCAGGCTGAAATTAGGTCAGTTACACTGAAATTACAGTTTGCACACTGATCAAAAATGATTATGTTGGAAATCTTAGGCAAATTTCGCTGTGATGCTTTAAAAGCAATACAAGATAGTCCCATAGGTTCAGTAAGAATGAATCCCGATGAAGAAGATGATACTGAGTGCACTGTCATTGTCAGGAGATATTCTTGGAGATGGAAGATTGCAGAGGATGAGTTGAAGATAAACGAGTGTACCCGATACGAAGTGCCAGCAAACGTTGTGTGTATAGATCCCTCAGTTGTGTAGTACAGAATCAATGAGAATGGAGAGTAAATATATGTTTCCTTTTTATTTATTTACTAATTTATTTATTGGGAAAAGCCTACGGAATCTAGTCCCATTCACTGGTTCAAAAACAAAACTTACCACACAAAACTACAATTACAAAAAAATACAGTCACAGAACAAGTCACATAAAAAACAAGGGAGATACAAACAAAATGAGACCCTTAAAGAGGCACTCCCACTTGGTAACATTTTTTAAAAACACATGTTTTTAATGCCGATGGTCGATATTTAAGTGGCGACTGCGCGCGGATCGCGAGTTATCGATAAAAATATGTCACTCCCCGAGCGTATTTTTCATGTCCCGAAGTTTCACGATCGTTTCTGATTTTGACCCGAAATCCCCCGAAGGTTTTTTTGTTGTGCTGATTGACGATTAGTTCGAACGACGCAATTAATTTACCACCCACTGCAAAGACTTTATATACAGCATTACGCCTTTACCTCAGGTAAGTTTTTTAAAAACTTCTCCTCAGCTTTTGTAGTTTTCATTGTTCTCAATCACTTGTATTATATTTTTAACCAATACCACATAAATATCAGTTTTTACGTGTAAAATGTTATCCGCCTCTGATGACTACATTTTGTCGTCTGCCACAAAGTTATGTTTGTTCTCCGCGTGGTATGCGTCTATGCATACCATGCAGCGGCCGCTATGTAACAATCGCACGTAACTGTACTAGTCACCTATGTGAATTCCGGTGGAATCAGCAAAATTGTTTTTCGTTTTTCCGCCAAGTCACTAAGACTCGGCCTTCTCCCATGGGGCATTACCGATCACAGACGCGAGTGGTACAGCAGCGTCAGCGTCAACTCATACTACATACCTTAGTTGACAATGGCCCCCAGTGCCGAACGTTCGACTTCGGAAGCTGAATTTAGGTGGGCCACCGGATTCAACCTTTTACTTTTTTGAGGACATGTTTTTATCGATATCTTGCGATCCGTGCGTAGTCGCCACGTCAAATATCGACCGTTGGCATTACAAAAATGAGTTTTAAAATGTTACCAAGTGGGAGTGCCACTTTAAGAAAAAGACAAGGAAATAACATGAAGTTTGTCTTCTTTGGACCGTTTTTGAACAGGTGTTTATACTCATGAATCAGTTCTTTCACCTGTTATTGTTGTGACGGCAGGAGGTGTGCTAACTTTGTAGACTCTAGATTCTCCAGGATTACTGAATTCTGAAGTTTGACCGAGCCCAGCTTTGAATTTAGAGTAATTTCACACAAGTCAGTTTCAGTATCGCTATTTTCATAATATTTGAACAAACTGCACTGACAGACAGTGCTATAGTAGGATTAGCCCTATCAAAATATGACTCAAGCATATTTATGTGGCATAACTTTTTTTTTCGCCTGTCAGGTGTTATTGCGATGTAATTTAAATCGCTCAATTTCTTATCAATTAGATATGGCCCAATGTAACGAGCAGGGAGTGGTTTGCCAGGAACCGGAAGAAGAACAACAAACTTTTGACCTGGTTCAAACTTCCGTTTTGAGGTGTTTTTTTATCGTATTTGGATTTCATCGACTGCTGCGATGACTTAAGGTTTTCTCTGGCAAACTCATATGCTTTAGAGAGTTTTGTAAAATATTCAATTACAGACAATCATTATCGTCCGATAGGAATTTCTCTTTGAAAAGCTTTATTAGGCCACGGACTGTATGTACAAATACAAGCTCAAATGGGCTAAAACCAAGAGACTCTTGAATTGACTCTCTGACAGAAAAGAGCAGAAAATGAATTCCTTCTTCCCGCTGCTTCTCTGTGTCAAAACAGTAGGTCCTAATCATATTTTTAAGGTTTGATGAAATCGCTCAAGAGCACTCTGACTTTCTGGGTGATAGGCGGATGATCTATACTGTCTAATGCCTAGCTGATCCATTACTTGTTGAAATATTCCAGACATAAAAATGGAGCCTTGATCGGACTGGACACATTTAGGGAGGCCGAATAAAGTTTAAAATTTGACTAAAGCTCTCACTATAGTAATTGTCTTTATGTTTCTAAGTGGTATGGTATGGCGCGTAATGCATGCCAAAATAACATCCGTTTACTTACACCACTGACCGAATTTTTCCACCAGTCATCCACATTCGGTTTGCCGATTTCTGAACCCACTCACTGAATTATTCAAGTGGTTAGCGATTTCTGAACCCACATACTGCATCCTTCACGTGGTCAGCGATTTCTGAACCCACTCACTTACATTCAAAAGGTTAGCGATTCTGAACCCACGTGCCCTTTTCATATATGGCAACGCCCCACAAACTCTGCATTGTAAAAATGCTGACGTAGGCATTCAATTGTTATGAATTTTCGTTAGATTCATTAGTGCACGGTGACTCCACATTTGTGGAGTGACCGTGATTACAGCCACAACACTTGCTTTGAGCCCAGTAACGCGAAACATAAACGTTCTCGGACCTATATAAGATCGTGGACACACACCTTACCACGAGGTATATAAGGTACATAAACATTATTTATTAAACATTTTATTGCACAAGTCAACTGTGTCAATGTGTGCCTATAGCTACCCTCTTCAACTACGTATAAAATTTCAAGGAGATAGTCACTCTTTATCTGTTAATTGCCATGCCAACTAAATCCCCTTTATTAGTTCTACAACCGATCGCCCTGACCACAGACAACTAGGCGCCCTGACTAAACATCACGAGTTCATGGGATAAAATAGGACGGTATGTAGTAATCAGTTTGGAATATCAAAATGTCACGCGGGACACATTTCAGTTGATGGTAAATCTATATTCAAGTTGCAGCAGTCTTCTAAATCGGAAATCAATGTTTCTACTTAGAAACGTTCCGGAATAATTTGAAGATTCATGTTTCAGCATTTTTGCACGGCACTTCAATAGACATCACCATTTTTGGGTTATGATTTTACCTTGTCCTTGCCAAAGGAACATCATGTTTTCGTCAATTTTACCAATTTCTGTTTATCATGGAGGTAGACCATATAACGTCTAATAACACGCACTGAAACCTACAACGCTTTCGTATTCAATGTGTAGTGTTTGCATGGCAATTACTTTGTCTTCAACATAGGGTTCACCTTAGAAAGAAGTAGAAATTTTACTCATTTTACAGAATAATTAGATATTTTTAAAATCCCAAAATGTACATATGCGGTGTTCATTGGTAATGTCTCACGTATACTCCTTAATTTAAATTATATAGCAGACAGACACCCACAGTCTTTCGATTGTAATAAATTCAAATTTATTTTCTTGTGTAAAATGAAATTCCAGGTCATGTAAGAGTGCAAAACAATCGCGCATCAACTATAAATGAACTGAACTCATATTATTGCGTTGTGCTCGATTTTCAGAGCGTTATGTTCGCAAAAACAAAGTTTTAACATATACTATGACTTTCAACACGAATATAAGACTACGATATTTTGTGAATCCTTTATAAATGTGTAAAACATGAGGAAAAGAAATTCGAATCATGAAACGAAATAAGTCGAAAGGGAAATGAAGACCGTGAGAAATAATGAAAAGACTCCTTAAAAGTTGTTATCTTGCAGTCTACTAACTTAACGTTGAAAAGTTCCAGTAAGTTTGTACTATATCAACTCTACAGTGCTACGCAGAATGACCCTAGCCTTTAGAAAATTATTCGAAATTGCAACGAAACTGCTACAATATTCATGATTAATATGTTGGCGACATTGTATCTTCGAATAAGATCTATTGTATAATTTTTTATTTCAAACTTCTTGATGACCTCTCTGACGTTTCTAACGTCCACACCTCGCAGAGCAGCAGAGTCTAACACTTCAATGCATTTCAGATAATAACTATTCTCTAGATTTCTTTATGTCAGTGATACTATTTACGTCGTCTGAATTTCAGTACATTTACATTTTACTACGAAATGTGTCAATTGTACTTCTTGCCAAGAGCAAGGTAGATCAACTGGTATGATTTTAACACATTCATCTCTGAAGTCGATTTCAAATCCCGTTCACCAGTTACTTATACAAACTGGTGTCTCCTGAAGGAATGAAATCTTGGGAGAAATCATTGGTGGATCGGTTTTGTCTATGAAATACCACAGTTTTGACATTGGCTAAGGTGGTGTCAGTAAGCTAGTGAGGCTAAACAGAATCAAAATACCTCAAACAGAAGATGAAACCAATTTATATCATCGATTTCTGATTGTATATAACATTGTGCTATCCTAAATCTCACTTGAAGCCACTGATTTGGCGATAGTGATAAGCGACATATATAACCGTCCTAGCGAATTACTTAGCCTTTGAGGCGCTTTGCTGAGCTAACTGTTTGTATTCCAATCATAATGATGATACTTGTTCAACACTTCGTGATCGAATGCATTTTCCTCTTCAGGTCTGATGAGAAGTGAATACAGGGCGTTCAGTAGCTGTTCAATGGTTCCGGTAGCAACCCATTTAGCTGCGGCTAGAAAAGCAAGGCAAACCTGTCCAGTGCTTTGGCTGACATTCAGGTGATAAATGGGTGTTACAAAGTGTACCTGCAAGAGAGAAATGAAAAACAACTTGGATTCAAAAACACATCATAGGAAAACTACAGAGACATAGTTATCAAACTATTTATACACCACTGTGTCTATTTTTTCAATCCATATGAGTGGAGTCAGAAGCGGTAAGGTAGACCATAGACCCTCGAAAAAGTTTTTCTCGAGGGTCTATGGGTAGACATGCATTTACACAAAGCTGAACGCTGTCCTTGTAAATTTGGCCGTTCACAGTTTTCAAACAACAACATTTCAGTAGTTAACATACATACTTTACCGAATCATGGAGCACTCCTCGCACAGAAAATATTCCGACTGTTAGAAAACTGCAAAAACGAGGGAAAATTCGGAGATACACGGACGATTGCGGAATGTAAACAACTCTGTGATGTCAACTGCTGTCAAATCTGGAACTGCAGCGATATGTGTTTCGGATTTCTATTCGAAACTGTGTCACTTTACGGCAACATACTGACTCCCTGCAGACTTCTAGTTGCATCGAATCTCGCTACCAATATATAAAAAGTACTTTAAAACAATTTTGACGAATTCTTCTCAAAATAGTTGTAACACTTTTCTTTCTAAAAATGGACTTGCGGGTAATCCGAAATAACTTGTAATCCGAAAACATTATTACCGTATACCCGCATGCACGTGTCTATGAACCGGACGTTGTGCAGTCGATCGGGTCCAGCTTCATTCCGTCCCCGACCCATTAACACCTCTTAATTATTCCAAGTAGGATCGCACGCTACTGATCCCATACACCCTTTGTTCTCTATCGCAGTTGCCAGTCCCGTTTTTCTCGAGGGTCTATGGTTTAAAGCACTTTGGATATTAGCACAAATTATACTGTTTATATTTTAGAAGGAATTAACTTCTCATGTAGTCTTTTGTACGCTGAGAAAGGAGCGTAAAATGCGCCCTTTCTTTTGGTTTTATGTTTTGTTGAAGACGAGGTAATCTTCCACCATCACGATTATCAAAGAGATGGTTAAGCCACAGTCCGGGACGCACCACGGTGTGCCACTGCCAGGGTTAAGTTTGTCCGTTTTCGTTCTGGTGTCCAGTCTCTCGAAATTCGACTGTTCTTTTGTTTTTTCAAGTTGTCTTAGGTGATTGTGTCTAGCTTTTCAATCATTGACTACAGCGAGTAGATTTGCACCCGGGTTTTCTTTGAAGGGTGTTTACCCAATGAGATGCGGGGATAAATACCTACTGAGGCTAATGAGACTGAATGGCGATTGACACAAACTCAAATTTGCATTTC
Source organism: Ptychodera flava (assembly GCF_041260155.1). Classification (NCBI taxonomy): domain Eukaryota; kingdom Metazoa; phylum Hemichordata; class Enteropneusta; family Ptychoderidae; genus Ptychodera; species Ptychodera flava. Next base: position 4,794,839 of record NC_091933.1, on the reverse strand, counting down.
AAGTACTTTGGTCATTCCATCATCTGCCAAATGGAATTTCCTTCTCCCTCATCACAGAACCCATTCCCTTGTCAATCCCATTCAATTATTACCATTATCAATCACCAACCAATCGTATCCACTCATCCCACCATCATTCCATTATCAATCCAACAATCCGTTCTATCATTCAATTCTATGATTGACGATACAACCATTGAAGGGCTCATAAACAACTCCAACGAAACTTCATATCGCAAACAAGTGGACAGTCTTGTCAGTTGGAGTTCAGAAAATAACCTTGAACTTAATGTTTCTAAAACCAAAGAAACGGTCATTGACTTTCGCAAAAACAAACCTGTCCCTGAACCTCTTGTTATTAATGGTACTTCCATAGAGATTGTTGATTGTTTTAAGTTCCTCGTAACTACCATTTCAAATGACTTAAAATGGCACAGAAACACTGTTAATATCACCAAAAGGGCTCAGCAACTCCTCTACTTTTTGAGGCGGTTGAAGATATTGGAATCAGTAAGAATGTAATGATTCAATTTTACAGGGCTGTGATCGAAAGTGTGTTACCTTTTTCAATCACTATTTGGTTTGGTTCATCATCTCAGCAAGAGAAAGCACAATTAAACATCTGCATCAAGGATTATTGGCACAGATTTACTCTCACTTGATAATATCTATCGGCGTGTGGCTAACAGGGCCTCACACATCATCGATGACAGCACTCATCCATCTCATGATTTATTTCAATTGCTCCCCTCTGGACGGCGGTATCGGTTCTTTAAAGTGAATACCGCACGTTTTAGCAATAGTTGTTATCCACGTGCCGTTCAAATACTTTCGGATTGCAACTTTTAATTTGCAATTGCATTTTTATTACCTGTATCCGTAAGATTTTATATTCTCTTTTACTCATGCCTCCTTCGTATTACTTTTTTGGTTTTATAGTCGGTTTTAAAGTGTTTTTAGTTATATGTAATATCTGATGTTGTGTGGTTTTGTGTGACGACAGCAAGACAATTTCCTAATGTACATGAATGTATATAATGGCAATAAAGTTATCTATCTATCTATCTATTCCCATCCAATCAGCCATTCATTATTCATCCCATAACATTGTCACTATCCTAAATGCCACATCTAGTCTCTTACCAGAAGTTTCAACAAGTGTTCCGATATATATATATATATATATATATATATATGTGTGTGTGTGTGTGTGTGTGTGTGTGTGTGTGTGTGGTGTGTGTGTATTAAACTGTGGGTGCCGGTACCACATTAACAGAGTCTGGGACGGACGCTCTTAGTCAAATCTTAGGGCAATCTCAAGAAATGTGAGGAGCACCCCCAAGATATGTAATGTGCAGCGGCTCGGAAGGTTTTATCTGATTGGTAAAGTGTAATTATTTACTGCAGCTTAAGGAGCCTAACCGATTAGCTGTTTGGTAATAATTTAACAGGAACAACGAGTTTCAGCCGACGAATTGGAGGCTTCTGAGACAGGCTGCTTACTAACCCAGTAAAGAAAGAGGAGGACCCGTAAAAGCTTAAATTAATTCAACATAAAGTGTCGAAAACATGGACAAAAATGAACAAAAAGTTCTTTTATTGAATAACCAACACTTCTAATAAGTCCATCACTCTTCAGGAGCTATGCGGCATATCATGTAGTTTCTTTATCTAAAATTAAAGTTATGTAAGAGGTTCTGTACGATTTTTTCTATGACTCTTTACGGCTCAACATGAATGGCGCAACCAGGGCGCAGAATAGGGCGTAGAATGATGGTGGAAAGGGGCGCAGAATGCTTTTTTAAGAAATGCGCCGGCGCAGGTACGGGGCGCAGAGTACCGATACAGAACCTTTCACATACATGAAAATTGACGACAAAGATTTTTCGTCATATGTATATATGCACACTCAGATGCGAGCTCCTCCAAGATGGTTATGTACCATGGCATTTGGGTAGAAATTCACAAAATAATTTGATCATTGCGATATCAATGTATTTAACATACAAGGCTGTTTTACGGTAAATATTTCAAAACTATCTCAATGCCTATACTAGGATGTCAGGAGGAAATGCAATACTTGTACTGGTATATATACAGTAATAAGTAGCTTTTTCCTATATGTATAGTTCAAATACGAAAGTGAACGAAAACACGCTTGTTAGTTGGGTCCACGCATCGGCATTATATTTTTTTTTTTTTCGTTTGTTTTTCCTTTATTTATTTATCAATTGTCATAAATGGTGGTGCAAATATCATTATCTGCCCCATTAGAAAAAGAAAAACTATGTGAAAAGCATGTTGACAGAGTTAAAACTTCCAAGCAAAACTGTCAACAAAAGGGGTTTATTTTGACTTCTCGTTATATCACCATGAAATGCCTTTAATTTTCTTCCACGTCACCCGGTGTGCTTTATTTCCTGTAACGAATTTCAGTGTTACTTTGTTCTCATCATGTATGTAAAGAAGTTGACGGAAAAAAAGGTTTCGCTTGTTTGATCGAGTCAGAAGTAAACGCCTTCGTTGCAGATTACTGCTCTTGATAGATTTTGCGTTTCATCCAATGTCTATATATCACCATTAATCATAGAATGGTTTTATGCTATTGTAAAGAACTCTAAGTACTTATAACTGTTGACATGGTTTCTGTTTTAGTATAATGCGTATTCCAGTACAAAGTTTGACTAGTGATTCAAATGCATCTTTTCAAGGATGGAAAAGTTAGCTAACTTTCTATAGCTTGTGTAGGGGGCGTGGGGACCCTGTGAAGGTGGCTCAGACGATATTGTTAGTATTGTGAAGTGGGTAGCTCTCTGCAGAGACCTCCATCGTTGCGTATTGTAATTTCAGCCTCAGATCTTCTGTTCAATCGTTGCAATACGTTTGACGAAGCAGGAAAGTGTAGGAAGCAAGTTTACGGTTGGAGCTGTGTGCAACTCATTCTGCTCCAGGAATGGTTTGCTGCAGTGGAGCTTTTTCACACGGAGAGTTGTATGATCCGCAAAGGTAGACGCCATTGAGTGGTTTTCTTAGACATATGAAACAAAACTTCTGACCGCAAGGACAAACCATGTGTTTACAAGCCTTTTCGTGTTCAATCAGCATGCCGCAGGATGGGCATGCACGGCGACTGGGACAGTCACGTACACCAACGATGGTTTTCTTAACGCTCTGGAACAAGATTTGCAGCCTTGGATCTTCACCACTGCAGGCTTCGTTGCCGCATTCGGTGATACTCCCTTTCTTTTTCCATTCAAACAGACAGTACCAGCAGAATTCGAAGGTCTTGCCTGTCTCGTTGGTGCAGAGGACACACACGATACGTCGGTCCTTCTTCTGCACCCTCTCGCAAAGACTGTGGCATTTGGGACATTCTTGGATGCCCTGGGCCTTTCTGAGAAAATTGCTTGAGATTTCAGTCTCAAACTCTTTCTTTTCGTCATCGGTGAGTACGGCAAGACGACGGATATCTATGTAATCCCACTCCTTACCACAGTAGGCTCCCTCCGGGCTGATGTACGGACAATGGAAACGAAATTTACCGGCGCTGAGAAGGCTTCTACAGTAGGCTGTCAGAGATTCGGGTCCTATGGCATGGCCACAGGACATCTTGGCTCTTTTGTTGTCTGGATCGTCATCCCAGGTGATCATGTCGGGCGCATCGGTGAGTTCGACATCTTCATCTAGTTCTTTACGCTCGGGAGGAGCTCCGCCATGCAAACGAAGGACAACGAATAGAGTGGAGTGGTTTTCGATGTAGTAATCACTCAGATGTTTGCCAACTCCAGCTTCCAGTTGCTTCCCAGCGTAGAGTACCCGCTGAACGTCTACAGGGATATTGTTTTTCTCGCTTATTTTCTTCAACAAGTCATCGACCTTTGCGTCCTACAAATAAAACACATGAGTCAATTTCAAAAATTTGGTAACACTGAATAACAGGGCTCGAAAATAACTTTTTGCCCTGGTAGTCCACTTGGGCTACCATTTTCTGAAGTTGGTAGTCCAGTGACAATGGCTGATAGTCCATGCATATTATTTTAGTTTAGGAATATTTCCAGACAAGAAAAAACAATTTTCCAAGATTCTGCCCATGAAGTGAATTTTCTAGTCATTTGATGTGGATACTTACATACCTAGTACCAAAAGGAAACAGGTATAACCCCCCCCCCCCCCCAAAAAAAAATGTTTCTGGCACTTGACAGTGATGCAAAGTGACGCGGTTTTCTTTTTCCCTTTTACCTTAACAATGCTGGTCTAGCACTATTGATGCAACAGTTATTGTCTTTTATCACTGGCTGCATAATACTTCAGTTTTTGTTTAGCATTTTTTGACATGCAAAACAAGGATATCAAGGATAGCTGTACTGATCAGTATGTAACCCCAAAAAATGCCATGACGCTCAGGTTCTGAAATGACGCACGCGGTGACCAGAAACGATCTTTTTAGCCTAATGGACAACAGTGATACTAAAACGTTTAGTGATCTATAGGCAACTTGTTCATCCTCAAACAACGACCATGACTTTCGAAGCACTCGAGACTCGACATACTGTAGCAGTGCTAAAAGTAGGCCATGGACTTTCTGTAGGGAGGAGGCATATTACCCGTGATTGATACATTATGATCAAAATGCAATGAAAATGCGTTTTCATTGACCATCGCTTCCAGCGCCTATCATTCAAGAACGTCAGTTCAGATGTTTGCCATTGCACGCAAAGTACTGACAGAATTTTATGTCCCGGTCTTTGGTAGTCCCTGTGGGCTACCATTTCATGGATTTTGGTAGCCCCAGGGAAAAGATGGTTGTCTGTGGACGCGGGACTACCGCTAATTTCGAGCCCTGAATAAGAAGCAATTTTCACAGTTTTCAGGCAGCCACGTGTCACAAACAATTGAACGGTGTCGGTAACAGAATGAGAGTATACATGTGTAATCATGTCAGTGAAATTTCTGTGAAGGTTTTAAATTCTCTACAACAATCATCTCCGGAGACTGTTCAACCTAGTCAAGCTCAATTAAGTATTTTACTTAACTTTTATGAAAGAAGATAACAAACACAGATGGCATTGACAGGGTCATTTGAAGCTCTCGGACCCTCTAATTTAAACTGTTCATGAAGGAGAGTGGAAGGACTGTGTATACACATTCCGCAAATTTCCACGCTTGCTAGGAGAACAAAGGTGAACATACTGATTTCATATACTTTGTACCGACCCTTGTCCCGGCAAACATATATTCACCGACTGCGATGCCTGCATGGTGACCCCATTATTTACGCCACACTTTAGTTGGCAAGTTCAGTATTAGTGACCGAAATTTAGCGATTAAATGTACCCTTGTTACAACTTTTTGAAATTTTTACCAAGGCAAACAACAATCTACCTGCAAATTACACTTGAAGTCATGTACAATATTTGCCCAAAGGTTTTGACTCAAGGGCAAACATTCTGCTACCTGTGCTATAATTTACTGGACAGCTTCTTATTTGACAATTTGAATACAATATGGCAATGTAATGTAAACACTTCGGGCCGAGTAGCACGGCCATGACTGTATTACATGTAAAAGGTAAATACATTTGATGTTTCCAAGTTGAGTATAAATTATCGTGCAAAGTACGGCTCGAAGCCATTGGGCTGTAGCTGTGAGTTGAACATTCCCTCAATCAACCTTAGTTGATATTAGATTATATAGATTATACTTTATTGTCCTTTAGCGGAAATTTTTCTTTTTTGTCTATTTTGCAGGATAATTTAAAGAAACATTTACTTCATGCAAACAAGAGTTTCCTCAAACTGATTAATAAAATTAGGCCATCAAATATGGTGAATGAACTTGGGTGATCGATATTAGTTCCATGGAGTTCAGGCCAGTCATTATCAAAATGTTCTATGACGTATGAAATATGCAAAATAGCTCCGTGAGAAAATGGAAAGTAGAATACGCCTAAAAACAAATACTAAGACTGAAAAAATTTCATAGTTTCCTCAGGTGGTGTGGACTAAGTTTGTGACCTGAAGAGAAAATTACATTTTCACATTGTTGTTGAGTTGGTTTGGGTTTTTGTTGTTGTTGTTCTTGCTGTTGTTGTTGTGTGGGTGTGTGTGTCTCTGTGTGTCTGTCTGTGTCTGTGTGAAAAGGAATGACTTAAAGACATGCGTCTTCGTTGAAACGTCAGTCGTTCAGAGTTGGTACTGTCTAGCCAGTTAACTTAGGTTTTGTAAGGTTTACCATGAAAGCCCGCCTAAGGAATCAGACAACGGCGCACGACATAGTATTGGTCAATCGACACAGATTGCGATTTTGTTCTATACTCAGTCTGTCTAGCAAGGTTTGTGTTTCTGTGCACATAAGCTACGTCCATCCATTGCATGCTACTTTTAACTGACCATGCATACAATCTTCAAATTTCGATGAACAGGAACTGTTTTGACCATAAGCTTCTTTTACAAACTAGACACGTAAGTCTGTTTTTGTGCGAGTGTTGTTTAGATGAACACCTCTGTGTAAGTATGATGAAATGGCGCAACCGTTGAAACCAACATCGTGAGCATAATGCGAAGTAATGTCATTTCTTGGGCTTCTAGTCCAATGTACTGCATTTTAGTCCTTTTAGACACATATGGCACAAGTAAAACTTACTTTAGTAGGACAACTTACTTCAAAAGGACATTGAAATGTGGGAGGTAATGGAGTTTCGGTACGTGCGGAATCCTGCACACCTTTGCGAGAAAAATAGTTTTGGTCTGTTCAAGAAATGCACATCGATAATGAAAATGCCGACTCACCTTATGAATAGTAATGACGGTTGTATTTCCCCGTATTCCCTTGATGAAAAGTTGAATCTGATTCTTCCCCAGTCCTTGTTCAGTTGACATGTTTCTTCGTCCCTGGATTGTCACGTTATGCCTTTCGGTCTGTGGTCAGTCTGCTGTGCGCACTTTCTGTTTGCCTGCAGACCTTAAGTAACCTACACCCAGAACTATATTTAGAAATAGAAATGACAGCAGGGAAATTCCCTACTGGTTTTCCCCAAGTATAACCCTTAAGACAGTCAATCATGTGACCACGATAATACTGAGTCACGTGATAGCCGAGACAATAACCATTGACCCCTGGGAAAAACTGGACGGTCTGTGTTTTAATTAGATAAAAGGCTGCGCAATATAAGAGTTGAACAATGAGAACATTGATATTGTAATTTCACAAAGTATTTTCGAACCGGAAAATACCAGTTTGTTGATTTGTGATACTTAAATTCGGGGCGGTTCACAACCAAATGTAAACAAAAAACGAACGGCATACACCTCTGTAGGTTACTCCCCACCATCCTCCTCCCCCTTACAATTGCTTCAAAATGCCTTCCAAATATTTTCCCTCCCTGTACATAAATTATAAAAGCGAGCAGCGCTTAACCCTTGCCTAGAACATTAACCCATTCATCGCTCGCCAATGTGGATTTTCTTTTTCGCAGACTGTCCATCTCACCTAGCAACAAAAATAAGCTCTGCCCTTCGAGGAATTGCGGACAAATACCATTTTATACATACACCGTTTTTGACCGAACCTTTATCAGTGAGTGGCGTGACTTTGTTCCTAAGAATCGTGGGTACTTCATCGGAAATCTATTTATGGAGTAGATAATAGGATCCAGCTCTTTGCTTTCGTTCTGCCGAAGACTACAGGTGAAGTGCCCTTTTTCATATATGGCAACGCCCCATAAACTCTGCATTGTAAAAATGCTGACGTAGGCATTCAATTGTTATGAATTTTCGTTAGATTCATTAGTGCACGGTGACTCCACAACAGCTACAACACTGCTTTGGCCCAGTAACGCGAAACATAAACGTTCTCGGACCTATAGAAGATCGTGGACACACACCTTACCACGAGGTATATAAGGTACATAAACATTATTTATTAAACATTTTATTGCACAAGTCAACTGTGTCAATGTGTGCCTATAGCTACCCTGTTCAACTGCGTATAAAATTTCAAGGAGTTAGCCACTCTTATCTGTTAATTGCCATGTCAACTAAATCCCCTTTACTAGTTCTACAACCGATCGCCCTGACCACAGACAAGGCGCCCTGACTAAACATCACGAGTTCATGGGATGAAATTAGACGGTATGTAGTAATCAGTTTGGAATATCAAAATGTCACGCAGGACACATTTCAGTTGATGGTAAATCTATGTTCAAGTTGCAGCAGTCTTCTAAATCGGAAATCAATGTTTCTACTTAGAAACGTTCCGGAATAATTTGAAGATTCATGTTTCAGCATTTTTGCACTGCACTTAAATTGACATCACAAATTTTTGCGTTATGATTTTACCATGTCCTTGCCAAAGGAACATCATGTTTTCGTCAATTTTACAAATTTCTGTTTATCATGAAGTTAGACCATATTAATGTCGGATAATACGCAGTGAAACCTACAACGGTTTCGTATTCAATGTGTAGTGTTTGCCATTGGCAATTACTTGTCTTCAACATAGGGTTTACCTTCGAAAGAAGTAGAAATTTTACTCATTTTACAGAATAATTAGATATTTTTAAAATCTAAATGTACATATGCGGTGTTCATTGGTAATGTCTCACGTATACTCCTTAATTTAAATTATATAGCAGACAGACATCCACAGTCTTTCGATTGTAATAAATTCAAATTTATTTTCTTGTGTAAAATGAAATTCCAGGTCATGTATGATGTAGCCACTCGATAGTTAATATTATATGATATTTTATGACTTGAATTTAGTTTGTATGACTGACAATGAATGACCGACAGTGACCTATAGTAACCCCTTCTGCACGTGGTGCATCGTGAGAACGATTCCCTTGTTTATTTTCGTGACCTCTGAAGGAGAGTCCATCCTCTCTTAGTGAACGTATTGTTTTGACAACTGTTTAAGTCATTAACGTTGACCGGACGCTATGCTGACAGATAGTCTCAGCCATGCTCGGCGTTGAGAGATACTTCCATCCTGTTAACCTTGTACTTAGATTTGAGTGACGTTCCTCATTATAGACGCATGCCAAAGTCATGACAAAGCCAGATATTCACCCAATATAAACTCTGCATTTTAGTGTGTTGAAGTAGAAGCCGCTCAGAACCTGGAGACGCTGTTGAGAACCTGCAGAAGCCGTTCAGAACCTGTTGCGACGCTCGAGACGACACTGACCGTGACTGATGCCTATTATTAGACTAGTGTGAGACATAGAAGTTTTAACGTGTAACTTATGTTACTCAGCTGAATAAAGTGCTACGACTTAGAATATATTTCGGTGTATCGTGCCGTCTCTTATACGTCTACTGCTATATCAAGCCACGCTACGTGACATATTTGGTGGCAAGCGGTTTGGATCGACTCAAGCCAGCGCCTTCTACTCGACGTGATTTGGTGCTGCCCAACTTTCGAAGGATTGGTACGTACATTTTTGTTGCTTGAACATTGCTAGTATTATTATGCCAGGCCGTAGACAACGATCAATCGACACCCCTGTTGCAAGATATCCTGATATGGCCGGATATACCGAAGCCCGCACTGTTGTAACTCCATCACAATTTTATGGAAGACTTGGTGACGACGTTGAAACTTTTCTTAAAGAGTTTGATCGAGCCGCCAGAGCTAATAGGTGGTCAGACGAACGCAAGGCCGAGATTTTGCCCGCCTATCTACGAGAATTTGCAGCCGACTTTTGGAATGACTTGAACGATCATACCAAGTACGACTATGACCAAGTTACTGCGGCCCTGAGAGAAAATTTCCTACCAAAAGAAACTCAGAGACTTTTCTACAATGAACTGTATAATCGCAATCAGAAGCCAGGTGAGCCAGTGGAGGAATTCGCTAGAATTATACAGCGACTGACTCTGCGTGCTCACATGGATATGCCCCGTGAGTTTCAGTCTGAGCTCATGAGAGAACATTTCATCCGTGGATTGCGCTCGTCTCTGAAGCGAATGGTGATGTCAAAAGACCCTGTTACGTTTGAAGAGGCCGTACGTGTTGCAAAAGCCGAAGAGTGCAACGAAGAACTTGTCAACGGTAAGGGTGATGTTTCATTATTCTCCACATTAGACCCCTTTAATGCTAAATCAGCCAGCCAAGAAGACAAGACTGTGGCTGCTGTACAACCGCCCACTTCCGACAATATAATGCAATCGATGTTAGAGACTTTGATGAAGAGAATGGAGACAATGATAGACGAAAAGATGGAGAAATGTAATGCCCCGTTAGAAAAGAATTCTGACTCTGCTGATAAAGCTGCCCCAGCCAACCGCACAGCCAATCGAGATAGACGTTTTCAACGTAATAGAGGTGCGCCCGGCAGAAACCAGCGAACCACCGATGGGTTGCCGATCTGTAATATTTGTCATCGTGTTGGGCACGTGCAGCGTCATTGTCCTGATCGCCAAAATCAGCGACAACAGCCGCAAATGTCCCAGCAAATGCAGCCGACCGCTGGATATCCATTTATTCAGCCACAGCAGCCTGCACAATTCAACCCACCGACTTGGTTCCCGCCACAACAACAGCAGCAAGCAAGTCAATTTCAACCACGACAACAGCAGAATTTGTCAAACTAGAAACTGCCGTCGGAGGAGGGATACCCGGATGGCAGACGTTAAATTTGATGATGTCCCCGGATTAATAGATACAAAAGAAGTAGACACCGATGACGATAATGAGGACGAAATACGGACTTATGTTATTGGAACAATTAATCATAGCTGTAGTATTGACGGAAAGATTGGTGATGATGATGTCAAGATGTTAACGGACACTGGATCCGGAACGACGATAGTAAGTGAAAAGTTACGTCAAACTTTGCCAGTTTGAGGAATAAACCGCTGTTGCAGACATCTGGAATTTGTGTGAAAACATTGGAAGGAAACAAACTAAACATCGTGGGAAGAATAGAAGTCGACTTCGAGATTGCCGGTAAGAAATTTCCCTATCCTGCTTATGTTATCGCAAATTCCATGTATGACTGTTTGATCGGAGCTGATTTAATGAATGATATCGGACTTGACATCATGTTCACTAAACAACAAGCCACCGTAGAGGGATGTGATACCCCGCTTGAAGTTAATGGTGGCCGTAGTAAAAGTCGTGTGAAAGACTGTTCGGTAGTCGCCTTAGAAACTTTAGTAGTTCCTGCCCGTTCACAAAAGAGGTTCATGGCAGCTATAGATGTAGACGATGGACATTGTGGCATTGTGGAAGCGCGCCCACGTGATCATGTTAAGTTGGGCGTTGGCTTGGCAAGGGCCTTCGTGACTGTAAATAATGGGCGTGCCCCTGTTCTAGTTGTAAACCCAAGAGATAAGCCTGTGAAGATATACAGATGTACGAACCTTGGTGTGTTTGAAACTGCAGACGATGATAATGTTATTGCGTGTATAGCAAATATGGGTGCTGAAAATGATGACGCGTGTAATAATGATGATCACCCAGTGACGTGCCTTGACGAGGACCGAGGAAATTGCGACCCAGGCGAATTACCGGCAACCGGCCCGGATGATGGTGGTAATTCGAGGAGCCGCGTGAATCTGTGCGAGACGACAGATTTGTCTGCCGAACAGACAAGACAGCTGGACGAGCTATTATTGGAATATGACGATGTATTTGCGAAGAATGACAACGATTTGGGAAAGACAAATATTGTACAACATCGTATTGACACTGGTGAGCATCCTCCGATTAAGCAACGCCCATATCGCGTTCCCGCCAGTCAACGACCTGTTGTACGAGAACATATTAAGTCTATGTTGGACAATGACATTATTCGACCTTCGACGAGCCCGTGGTCGGCCCCGATTCTTCTTGTTTCCAAGGCGGACCAATCGCAACGTTTCTGCGTTGATTTTAGGAAAATTAACCATGTTACGAAGAAGGATGTTTACCCGCTGCCGCGCATCGACGATAGTCTGGATGCCCTCGGGCAAGCACGTTATTTTTCGACTATGGACTTAGCATCAGGATATTGGCAAATTGAGGTCGCGCCAGAAGATAGAGAAAAGACCGCCTTTGTTTCATACAACGGACTCTATGAATTTAATGTTATGCCCTTTGGATTATGTAACGCGCCAAGTACCTTTCAACGCTTAATGGAATTAATACTTGCTGGACTTCAATGGGAAATATGCCTGATTTACCTTGATGACGTCATTGTGTTTTCGAAAACATTCGATGAGCATCTCCGCCATTTGCGTGAGGTCTTCGATCGATTTCGAAAAGCCGGACTGAAATTGAAAAGTAGGAAATGTCACTTCTGTAAGACTGAAATTGAGTACTTGGGACATGTTGTGACCCGAGATGGAATTAAACCGAATCCGAAGAAGATTGATGCAGTAAAGAACTATCCGCGCCCAAAGGATGTTCGTCAACTACGAAGTTTCCTTGGATTAGCATCATATTATCGACGATTCGTGCAGAACTTTGCCAAAGTGACGTCACCGCTAAACAAACTGTTGATGAAGGACAATGTGTTTAATTGGAGTACCGAATGTGAAGACGCTTTCTGCACTTTGAAGTTAGCGCTTATTTCAACACCAATACTTGGATACCCTGATTTTGATGAACCCTTTGTTCTGCATACAGATGCGTGTGACACTGGCATTGGATCTTGCTTAGTACAGGTACGTGATAAGAAAGAAGTTGTTATTTCTTATGCTAGCCGAACTTTGACAAAACATGAGAAACACTATTCGACGATTGAGAAAGAAGCTCTAGCCATAATTGGTCGATTAAGCATTTCCGACCATACTTATATGGTAGACGCTTCACTGTTATTACTGACCACAACCCACTGAAATGGTTAATGACTATTAAGGAGCCTACAGGACGACTCGCCCGCTGGTCATGACCTTGCAAGAATATGACTTTGAAATTCAACACCGCCCAGGGACAAAACATGGAAATGCAGATGGACTTCCAGACGACCCCAAGACAATGATGAAGACAAAAGTGCACGTGACTTCATCATCGCAGCGACAGACAGCCCTGGACTTCAATTAGACCGAGTTAGAGAATTGCAACGACGTGATTTGACTTTGCAACCGCTTATATCGTATTTGATCGATGATGAACTTCCTACCGATACGAAGACAGCTAGGAAAGTTGTTTTATATGCTGACCAGTATGTTATCGACGATGGTGTACTGTATCATTTGTGGATGCCCGCCCCAGGGAGACGGCGAAGAGACGTGCGTAAACAGCTTGTCATTCCTCGCGCCCTGCAGGATGAAGTGATGACGTCATGCCATGACGAGGTCACCTCAGGTCATCTAGGGTTCCACAAGACGTACAGTAAGATACAAGAACGATTCTATTGGTTTGGAATGTTTAAAGACATTGAACACTGGCGTAAATCGTGTGTTGACTGCTCTACGAAAAAGACTCCAAAGAATTTACCAGTTGCACCGTTACAGCCTATACCTGTTGATGGCCCCTTTGATCGTGTAGCTGTTGACGTATTAGGACCACTTCCAACTACTGAACGAGGTAATCGCTTTATTATTGTGTTTTCGGATTATCTTACACGTTGGCCTGAAGCCTTTGCCGTTGAAAAGACAACTGCGGATGTTGTTGCCCGACTGTTAGTCGATGAGATTATTGCCCGACATTCTGCGCCTCGGACATTGTTGTCTGATCGTGGTAGAAACTTCCTGTCGACATTGGTGCAAAAGACTTGTGAATTATGAGTACGAGAAGATTACATACTACTAGTTATCACCTGATGACAGACGGATTGGTTGAAAAACTTAATGGGACGATTATGACGATATTAAGTATGTACGTCAATCATAATCAGACTGACTGGGATCTATATTTGCCAATGGCATTGTTTTCGTACCGGACATGTAAGCAGGAATCGACTAAGGAGTCGCCTTTCTATACATTGTACGGAAGAGAACCGAGATTACCAATTGATGTAACCCTCACTAAGCCGACAACGACCTTCACTGACCCTAAGGACTATGGTGAGACAGTGGTTCAACGATTGTGTGAAATTCAGCCACTTGTCCACGATAATATCCAGTTAGCGCAGCAAAAGCAGAAGATGCAGTATGACAAGCGCGCTAAGGACATTAACTATGACATTGGAGATAAAATATGGTTGTATACACCTGTTAGGAAACGAGGATTATCACCGAAGTTACTTCACCCATGGCATGGCCCTTATCGTGTTGTGGAAAAAGTAACACCTGTGAACTATCGCCTCGCCACGTGTGATTCGCGACGCAAGCAACAAGTTGTGCATGTGAATCGAATGAAACCATATACGGACCCTAACAATAGACCACATGAATTGCCGGACACTGACAATGGAAATACCGATACTGACTCTGTAATTGACCCTACGGAAAATAATGACACTGTAACAGACACTAATGACATTATTGACCGCGATAATGTTAATGAGAATCCCATACTTGATACTACCGGAAGTAATGGCGATGACAACGAAACTGATGATGTGTATCAGGCCTTGAGAATTGTCGATCACCGAACTGTAACTAATTCGGACGGTCGTCATGAAACCCGCTATTGTGTCAGATGGAAAGGTTACCGCCCTAAAGATGACACGTGGGAACCGCCTGATAATATACTGGACAAAGGACTGATTACTGAATACGAATCTCGGACATGAATAATTAGACTAGTGAATTTAGAACTTTTCGTGATCTTCTTTTTCATTGAATTTTCAGTATGATATCTGATTTGATTTGATTAGTGTTTATTGGTTTTTGATTTGTAGATCGAGCGAGGACGCCTTTCGATCTTGGTTGGGAGGTGTGATGTAGCCACTCGATAGTTAATATTATATGATATTTTATGACTTGAATTTAGTTGTATGACTGACAATGAATGACCGACAGTGACCTTAGTAACCCCTTCTGCACGTGGTGCATCGTGAGAACGATTCCCTTGTTTATTTTCGTGACCTCTGAAGGAGAGTCCATCCTCTCTTAGTGAACGTATTGTTTTGACAACTGTTTAAGTCATTAACGTTGACCGGACGCTATGCTGACAGATAGTCTCAGCCATGCTCGGCGTTGAGAGATACTTCCATCCTGTTAACCTTGTACTTAGATTTGAGTGACGTTCCTCATTATAGACGCATACCAAAGTCATGACAAAGCCAGATATTCACCCAATATAAACTCTGCATTTTAGTGTGTTAAAGTAGAAGCCGCTCAGAACCTGTAGAAGCCGTAGAACCTGTTGCGACGCTCGAGACGACACTGACCGTGACTGACGCCTATTATTAGACCAGTGTGAGACCTAGAAGTTTTAACGTGTAACTTTAAGTTACTCAGCTGAATAAAGTGCTACGACTTAGAATATATTTCGGTGTATCGTGCCGTCTCTTATACGTCTACTGCTATATCAAGCCACGCTACGTGACACATGTAAGAGTGCAAAACAATCGCACATCAACTATAAATGAACTGAACTCATGTTATTGCGATGTGCTCGATTTTCAGAGCGTTATGTTCGCAAAAACTAAGTTTTAACATATACTATGTCTTTGAACACGAATATAAGACTACGATATTTTGGGAATCCTTTATTAATGCGTAAAACATGAGAAAAAGAAATTCGAATCATGAAACGAAATAAGTCGAAAGGGAAATGGAGACCGTGAGAAATAATGAAAAGACTCCTTAAAAGTTGTTATCTTGCAGTCTACTTAACGTTGAAAAGTTCCAGTAAGTTTATACTATATCAACTGTACAGTGCTACGCAGAATGACCCTAGCCTTTAGAGCATTATTCGAAACTGCAACGAAACTGCAACAATATTCATGATTAATATGTTGACGACATTGTATCTTCGAATAAGACCTATTGTGTAATTTTTATTTCAAACTTCTTGATGACCTCTTTGACGTTTCCACACCTCGCAGAGCAGCAGAGTCTAACACTTCAATGCATTTCAGATAATAACTATTCTCTAGATTATTTTATGTCAGTGATACTATTTACGTCGTCTGAATTTCAGTACATTTACATTTTACTGCGAAATGTGTCGAATGTACTTCTTGCCAAGAGCAAGGCATATCAACTTGTGTGATTTCAACAGTCTCAACTCTGAAGTCGATTTCAAATCCCGTTCACCAGTTACTTACACAAACTGGTGTCTCCTAATGGAATGTTATCTTGGGAGAAATCATTAGTGGATCGGTTTTGTCTACGAAATACCACAGTTTTGACAATGGGTCAGGTTGTGTCAGTACGCTAGTGTGGCTAAACAGAATCAAAATACCTCAAACAGAAGATGAAACCAATTTATATCATCGATTTATGATTGTATATAACATTGTGCTATCCTAAATCTCACTTGAAGCCACTGATTTGGCGATAGTGATAAGCGACATATATAAACGTCCTAGCGAATTACTTAGCCTTGGAGGCGCTTTGCTGAGCTAACTGTTTGTATTCCCAATCATAATGATGATACTTGTTCAACACTTCGTGATCGAATGCATTTTCCTCTTCAGGTCTGATGAGAAGTGAATACAGGGCGTTCAGTAGCTGTTCAATGGTTCCGGTAGCAACCCATTTATCTGCGGCTAGAAAAGCAAGACAAACCTGTCCAGTGCTTTGACTGACATTCAGGTGATAAATGGGTGTTACAAAATGTACCTGTCAAGAGACAAATGAAAAACAACTTGGATTCAAAAACACATCATAGGAAAACTACAGAGACATAGTTATCAAACTATTTATACACCACTGTGTCTATTTTTCCATTTAATTTGCATTAACTTAACCACACACATACATACAGGTCAAACAAGCTCTCCAGGTCCGATTAAGTAATTTGTCCATCCGTCACACACTTCCTCCATCCATCCAACCATTCATTCATTCACCCATTAATCAGAAAGTTGCCATCTATTTATTCATACACTCATCCATACCTTGATAATCGTGGATTCATCCATTCATTCACATCGTCATTACTTGTTAAAGCCATATAAATTTGATGAAAATGGATATTTATTCATTCATATATATACTCGTTATCGACCCCAATTATAGGTCTTTATCAGGTATTAATTCATTCATTTTCAGATTATACTTACAGACGGCGGTTCCATCGGATACTTTTCTCTGTGAGATGAAAGTTAAGATAAACATGGCATTTCATTAAATAACATCTTTTAGTTTCTCTCGATTTCTTTTTTTTTCAATTTTGTGACAGCTTTTATATAAACACATTGTATTGAGTAAGATCACATTATAGCAAGTGACATTAGAAGGTTACTGTGAAAAACAATCTGTTATCCATCACCATGTGCTACTGTGGTAACGAATGGTACCTTTTCGGATTTTTTTATAAGCAAATTGTTTCAAATGATCTTTATTTTGATGAAATTCTGTTCGCTTATGAAATGTATCGTCCATGTAAGTCGAGGGATGGGATACATTTCATCAAAAAATAATATTTGCTGAGTTTTGTTTGACTTTTAAAAGTTCAATTGCAGTATATTCGCTTTTTTTAAATAGCAGTAGAATATTATAGTCAATGTTCTTATCCAATCAAGCCCCTGTGTATTTTCTGTAAGAGTGATGATAATGATATAAAAGTGATATAATGGTGTTGAAAAACACTAGAAATTGAGTAATTTCCCATTTCAACGGGACTTACAAGTCTATCCAATTCATTTTGATTCGCGTTATCGAAAGTGTTGAATTGGTGGAAGACTCGCCATCTCATACAGCGACACCTGTGTTCATTTTCCAGTCATATAACCTCCCACTCGTACCGAGAGGAGTGAGAGTTGTAAGCCGCCCGTTTTACAAATCCGTTTGACGCATCTAGACTATATTGGGACAAGTGATAACAGTGAAAGTTATCCACACTGTTGGTGTTTTTTCCTTTTCTTCCCTGTCTTTTTTATTTTATATAAAAATACCGTCAAGGACACTATGTGCTCACATTCGGTTTGAATTGGTCCATTCGAGAATTATTGAAACCAGGGAAAAAAAAGAATGACAAAAGCAAATAAGGTCTCCAACTTAGGTACTGGAGGTCATCTTTAGGAACATGCATATCAACTTCTATAGCAATGGGACAAACAGATCCTAAATACATAAGCAAATGTCAACAACAAAAAACAGAGAAGGCTTGATAAAAAGAAAAGGTGGGAGTGGGCAAAAAATGCACAAGGGATCTGGTAAAAAAGTAATGCTACATCATCAATCTTCTAGACCCTACCCCCTCCTGAATATCAAATGTTCCACCCCTTGGTATTACATAAGACCAAATGACAGGAAGTACATTTACAACCTTGGAGATTTTTAATTAATGCCATGAGTGTTATCATTCTAATGTAAACAGCACTTAAGTTAGTTACAGATAGTGAAATGCCTTCCACTGTGGGCGGTGATTACAACATCTGGAATTATCCTGGATCCAAACTTCTCATCAGTTCTTGTATGTCTTACATAGAAAAGTTGCAAAAATTGGTCCAAAATGAACAAAATCACCACAGCTTTGTTTTCTGGATCAAATTTTCCTACAAATTGGTACCAAATATGACAAAATTATGTTCACAGCCTTCAAAATTGTCTCACAACATATCCTGGGTTGGTGTAGGTCATTTAAGGTCACAAACTGACAAAAGTACCTAAAATATACAAAGTTTGGGGTTTCCCAACACTTTGAGCAGAAAATTTATTACAAAGCTATCAAACAAGGGACTTTATACCAAATTACAAAGCTATCAAACAAGTAATTTTGAGATAAAGTTTTATTGACCAAAAATGACAATATTGTCTTAAAAATACAATTTTTTATATTTCAGGACAATTTCCACATATCTAACTATTGTCATCTCTGTACGTCTGTGTACCAGATATGAAAGCTGTCTGTCCAGTGGTTTTAAAAGGAAATACTATCTAAGATTTTTTGACCAAAAATGACAAAATTGCACAAAAATAGTAATTTTCCCAATTTTGTCATAATTTCAACAAATTAGAAGAGTAACACCCTTGCAAAGAGACAACCCAAATTTGAGAGCGATTGGGCTGGCGGTTTAAGAGAAGAAGAATTTTTACTGAAAATGAGAAAAATCACAAAAAAATTCAGCAAAAATACAAAATTAAGGATATCTGCACAATATTCATAAAAATGTATAAGGTTCACCTAAGGTACTTGCACACAAATTTTCAAAGCAATCAAAAAAGCGGTTCTTGAGTTATTAATTCTTAACCATTTTCACATTTTGTAAGCTCATTTGCATAATTTTGGCAATGCAGACTTCATTTGAACAAAATCCCATCTATAGCCCAGGATGCATCCACACACCAAATACTAAGCTGAAACGTGCAGCGGTTTGCGTGTTTTTGATGTTGACGGACATACTGTACATACATACATACATACATACATACATACATACATACATACATACACACATACATACAGACGCCATCGACTTCAGCCTATACGATAAACTCACATTGGTAAAACCAAATGTGAGCTAAAAATGATAATTTGTAAGTATCGGTTGCAAATATTTCTTCACAAGAATCATTTTCACTTATTCATTGATAATTTTGCTAAGTTTTTGTAAAGGATACGGTATGTTGATCCTGACTTTGAATATTCCTCCTGCAAAAAGTAGACGGGAAGCAAACAGTTAGTTACAACGATACCATCAGTAAATTTCAGATTCTAAACTTGGTTCCTACAAATTTACCGATAATTGCTCCCTGAATCAATAATATTTCATTAAGTCTCTCTCACCTTTATAATGCGACTGTTCAGGACCCTGTATTTCTGCTTCCCAGGCATAAAGGTCGTCAGTTGGAAGGTTTACCTGAATTCCATATGGCGGCGACTTCTGTAACGCCGTAAGTTCTTTTTTCAACCTGTTGGTATGAAACCGATTCGATCAGGGTTAGGCTTAGATTTGGTCAAATCGGTGTTTGTGTAAAATATAACATTATTTCAGCAAGTTTTAACGCATCAATGTTACTTTGATTTGAAACTAGATTCCCAAATACAATCCTATGCCGTCTTGTGTGAGGTGAACTCTGAGTACTAAGCTTATTGAACGTGAACGTGAGTGAACATGGTCTCCGATAATCTTACTGTAAATCTTAAGATATTGTAACTAGTTTGCTCCACTACAGTACGGCAACCGAGGAGGCTCATGAAATCACTTTTCATACTTGTATTTCACCTTTGATTTTGGCTTTTGATTTTCTTTGCATATTTATTTTCATTTTGAGTTTGGTTTTGATTTTGATTTGTTCTCTCGAATGAAAATTGACTTACGATTCACTTTACATTTTGATTTTCGTTTTAAAGTTAGAATCATATTCATTCTTAAAAATGAAATTAATTTTCATTTCGATTTTGATTTTGCTTTCGATTTTATCTCTTGAATGAAAGTTGAATTTAGATTTCCTTTACGTTTTCATTTTCATTTTCATTTCGAGTTTGGTTTGAGTAAGGTTATTTTAATTAGTTTCACACATGTAATGCAGAGCGGTAAGAAAACAAAACATTTTAACCCGTGATCTTTCCCAGTATTGCAGATCGGCAAAGAGGCTTAACTCTAAATCGAATACACCTTAAATTTGACTTGAAAGATTACGTGAAAATGAATGTTTCATTGTAGATGTAATTATTGTAATTCTGCTTGAGCCCCGATGAAAATTACTGTACAAGTAACTCGGTTGCTCAATAAAAGTGTAAATGAATAAATAAATACTGAACTGATTTTATCAATAATATTCATATTTCATAGTACTAACATATTTTGATGAGTTAACTATAGTTTATCTCATCGACCTGTGTTCAAGTCGAGTCAAATCGGACTCAAATGCACATATTGTTGTTTCGAAAGAGCATCGGGTATTACTGTGAACTCCTGCGTGCTTGCGAGCTACAATAAATCGCAACCAAGTGTTAGGGTGGGAATAGTGGCCACAGTCTCTACACAAAACAAAAATGCAGTGTGTCCTGGTTTAGCTGCAATAATTGTTGTCTTAGGGAGCATTCAGTAATTACAGGGCCTAGGGGGGGTGGGCCGGGGAATTTCCCGAACACCTGTACCGTAAAATGTGACCCTCCCCAATCCTCCTGTCTAAAATGTGACCCTCCCCCTTGTCCGACATTCTAAAACTTGACTCCCCCCCCCCAACCACTGCGGTGTTCTCCCCGGGAATAACTAAAACAGTATCAGCTAATTTACATAACAATTGGCTCAATTGTTATGTTAGGGACAAATTACAGAGGGGAGGGCTGGTGTTTTTTGGAGGGACAGTCGCAATTTATCACGCAAGAATTTTTGAAGAGATATGGTATTTCATACATTTGAGGGAGGGTCACCATATTTGTGCAACTATAAGAAGGCAAGATGTAGCTGATTTAGTGCTTCATCCAAAAATATCAAATCATAATACATGGAGTCTATCAGGCAAATTATTGACAATTTACCCCCACAAAACATGCTATATCTGTATTTTATATATGTTTGATAATGTATTTAAATGTACTTTGCTTGAATAGGGAAGTAAAATGAAAATTTGTGTACAAGAAATTGATTTCTGAATTTCATCTAAAAAGTTGGTTCACTATCCATGGTGTTTATGATGAAATTATGAATAGTTTTTTCCAATAAAAAAATAGGTAAATCTTTGCATTTGTGTACTCTTGATTATTGATATTAAATGTTCTTGATTAGACTAGAGTGGTTACAAGTCTATGGTTGTGCAAGAAATTTGATTTTGGAATTTCACTGAAATGTCAATTCACTATGCATTGGGGTCTATGATGAAACTATGAATAATTTTTTTTCAGTACAAAATTAGATAAATCTGTGCATTTATGAATGCTTGATTATTCACATTATTGTTCTTGATAAGACTACAGTGGTTACAAGTCCATGGTTGTGCAAGAAATTTGATTTTGGAATTTCACCAAAATGTCGATTCACTATGCATTGGGGTCTATGATGAAACTATGAATAATTTTTTTTCAGTACAAAATTAGATAAATCTGTGCATTTATGTATGCTTGATTATTCAGATTATTGTTCTTGATTAGACTAGAGTGGTTACAAGTCTATGGTTGTGTAAGAAATTTGATTTTGGAATCTCACCAAATGTCAATTCACTATGCATGGCGGTCTATAAGTGTGTGCGTATTTTGTTGGTGATTTCCTATTCAGGAAATATCACATGGACAATCAAAGTTTTGGCCATAATATCAGCTTCTGTCAAAAGTGACCCTCCCCCCAAGATAGGTTTATAAAAGTGACCCTCCCCCTTGAACTGTTTTCTAAAAAGTGACCCCCCCCCAAAAAAAAAAAATCCCCCGGCCCACCCTCCTGTAATTACTGAATGCTTCCTTAATTGGCCTTTGGGCTCGCGCCTTGCAGCCGCACGACAGAAGGTAAATAGGTGAGCGGCCAGGACAGCTGAAAAATCGGTTTAATAGACCCACCGTACCCAAAGCTATGTCATACCTCATTTGAAAGCTTGTTTTGTCTACTTTTAGAAAATGCCTGCTGTACTGTCAAAATCTGGCAGCGTAACCATGGTAACCGGCTTCAAACAAAGTACACCTAATAATTACGATTCATGGGCAGGGACCGATATAACGCCCTAAACACCGTCTAAAAGTTAAAAGTAATAACTGACTTGAGTCTATCTACATGTATACTGTGCCATTCTGCAGTAAGCTACAAGTCACGTGACCGTTTGCGACATTTTCCCGCCGAAATAAGAAGATTTTAACTCTTCCGTATTTCAAAACAGTAACATCGTTCGATAACCGTCATTGTCTGGATTCATTAGCCCTTTACTATTACAATTTAAAAACAGTAATTTGCAAGTTTAACAGTTTGAAATTCAAATTCATCTCCTAAAACATAAAAAGCACGCACAAAATTGAAAACAGCATGACTTTAATACACAAATAGTAAACAAAAGGATTGAAAATATTATTCAACATTGGCTTCGTCTTTCGGCCGTGCGTGCAATGGTGATAAACCCGGCTTACCAACAATTTAAGTAACTATATAGGTTGCATTCAGAT
Organism: Ptychodera flava; assembly: GCF_041260155.1. NCBI lineage: Eukaryota > Metazoa > Hemichordata > Enteropneusta > Ptychoderidae > Ptychodera > Ptychodera flava. Next base: position 4,771,760 of record NC_091933.1, on the reverse strand, counting down.
ATAAAGATACCGAACCTAAATATTAAATAAATAAATCAGCAAAATATGTAAATTAAATTAATTAAATGATATGCTAATTAAACCAAAATGGACCGATTAAGCCCGAATGGGCTTGAGCTAGTATACTATTGCGCTGATTTAGAAACACAAATTTATGTAGATAAAAATAATTCAGAGGTATTATGACAGAATCTACATACTTTTAATGGTAAATTATGCACAGTAATCACACATTGTGAAATATTAAGGTTCTTATTTTATATTAATCTTCACTTTTGACCTCAAATTCATGTGTTAAAGTATTGCCACATGTTTCAACATTAGCCTGGCAGGTACACAAATCTGGCAAGGTAGGTTATTTGGTGGCATGCACACACAGCTATGCACCGGTTCCTGCCGTGGCATGAGCATATCAAGTCTTTGATGATCTCAGAAGCCGTTGGACCTTCAAAATAAACCGGGGACAATTTTAGGTCAGTTCTCTGCCACCCATAATCAGTTGGTGTTCCTAAATCAGGCATGCTTACATGTGCGGATGTCCAAATTTTAGTTTGCCACATTGCTCTAAGTACGTGCTGTTTGAAGCTAGCTTCACACGGAGGCAACTTTGACAGTGAAGCCTCCCTTTTTGTCGCCAATTTCACTCGCAACTTGTAAATAAATTGTCATGCGACATCTTTTCTTTTTGTTTTGGGTCGTACAGAATAGCTATTAAGTTGCGGGACGCTTTTACTGCAATCTCTACATCGCTTTCTTGTAGCGAAAGGAGGTTTTGAAAATCTTTGAAGCCATTTGATTTCATGGCATTAATAACAGACTTCTTCCCGATACCCAGAAAAGAGGATGTTGAGTCACAGCCTGTTAGTGAGTGCACTGCAGGCAGGATTTGAGAAAAGGTAACAGGTACAGTCTGACAAATCTCGTGAACAGGTACGAATCTATGTATATTTCGAACAGAAGTGGTGACACCTTTTTCTATCCATAGTTCTTTGAGATGTTGGATTTCAGGAAAGTAATGTACTGCTAAAACTAAAACATCTGTATCGGGGGATTTGATTATGACACGCTCTATCATTTTACCAGTCTCATTTACGAAAATAGTATTTATGGCATGTAGTAGCATACGTGTATCGGCTTCTTCCTGAGTGCTATACATATCGTGCATTTCATAAACACCATTTGCTGTAACACATTTTGTTTCTTTCTCATCTGCAAAACCTCCAGCAAGTACAAGTTTACATTCTGGATGGAGACTAAATTGCAATGGGGCATGGTTAACTAAGTAGCCACACAGGAATTTGGTGAGAGATTGTTTATTTTCAGGAACAGCAAGAAACTTATTCCAAGGGGGAATTGAACGTCCACAATTACATTGTACTGCCTGGCACCCTCAACACCACAAGTCCTGCGTGCTCTCTCCCCACTTTTGACCCAGTCCTGAACATCGTATCTATCAAAGACATCAACAACTGTTATAGCCTTATCAAAACAAGTGATTAACTGCCTCAAATAGGCAGCGCCAAGGTCGTCAAATGTTTCCAAATTATTACCTTAATCATTTGAATAATAGCCATTGCATCGCGAATGTATATAGTTGAACATTTTTCTATAGTTGGAAGCGTTTCTTGACTTATAACAGTCTCTTCGAGCTTCTGACCAAGTTCCGCTTTTGTACATTTCTCATTGTACCATCTTCGTGGAAAAGAGAGACTGGAACTGGTCCAATAGGATGACTTAGGATATTATCCAGAGTAACATCATCCCGACAATTCGCAATTGTTAGAGCACGGCGAAAGACTAGTTCAGAACTGATGTTCGCATTCTTTATATGCCCTGTGCTTGATTTTTGTTTTCTTTGACATGTCACTAAATGTTTTAAGTTGTGACCGACTTATTGGAGCATAAAAACTACCATTTTCATTTCAGAGAATGCAGAATTGATAAATACCTCCATCCTGCGGTTACCCATTTCAGTAGCATTGAGCAGGGATTTTTTACATCCTCAGAGGCATGCATACCCGTGGATATATTAATCAGAATATCTGAGCATGCATCATCACTAATCTCAAAAGGATTTGTCATGTTATCCTTCAAGTGATTGACCAACGTTTGAACGTGATCTTCATCTTGTTTCATAGCAGCTGGTTGTGTCTGTCTATGTTCATTGTTCTCTACAATTGTCATTCCAGCCCTGTATTTCATTGCTATCGAATATCTTGCCGTAATATGGCGAGTTAAGGACCATCTCATCAAGGCTGATTTCTTGCGTGTCAAACCCACAATTCCCCCTTCACTTTTTGAATCTCTTATAACTGTTTTTTCGGTTCCCATGTCACTCCAAATACCATTAAATCGGCCAGCAATTTCTCGAACACTAAATTGCCCGTCTTCAAATGCTGACTGAATAGTCTTTGGTATTTCAAGCATTTCTAAAATGTATGCTGGCATCCAACGCGAATAATTTGTCCTATTTGTACAGAAGAATAAGGTAACATTGCTGCCACTGTGTGCAAATGTAAAACCCAATTACCTTCTCGTTCTGCTCTTATGTTTAAGAGCATGATGTGTGCGGCATCGAGAAACATATCCCAGTATTTGAAAGTTGGAGAATGTACTCCGCCAAATTCTTTAAATTTAATTAGAAGTGGCACAATATACTTCAGTACTGAAGCATCGAGTGTTTTGACTGCAGTAAGACTGTCATTTTGATCACCTTCAGTCAATGTTACTTGTACACAAGCCAACTGTTGCCAAACTTCGTTTGGGATAGTTTGCAGATACCGTTCACGCTCACACCACTCAAAAAAGGCAGAGAAAAAAATCTGGTTTAGTGCCTCATATGCAAGAGACAACCCTCTAACCGCCCGCTTGAACTGTTTCCCGGCAAGCATGAGATTTACAGTTGAACCAGCATAAACGCCAGAGTCCACTAAAAGATCGCCAAGACCACCATCTCCCCACAGTCGCCCAATTGCTGCAATGAAACTGCAGAGGGCGTGGAACCCACCTAAACGTACATAGTGCATCTTAAAAATATCTGGTTTGCTCCACTTAACCTGTTGAGCTATAGCATATAGCTGCTGATCCATAGTTTGAATGGACACACTTTGTCCGAGTTGTAAGCACATTTGTCTGCACTTTATCATAGTAGTATAAACAGTTGCCATATCTGCAGGTTTTGAATCGATTACAGGAGCGTAAGCAACTGCTGTAAAGCTTCTTTTTTCTCACTGATCATAGCATTAAAGCCAGTCCAAAATGGCACAACTTGGTTATCATTAAAATCAAGTTCAACGGGGAGAGGTAACACATTTCTGGGAATAAATCTTAATAGAAGCCAGGAAAGGTCACGTACCGAAACGGGTGTATTTACTGTGCATAAAGCGATTTTCTTGACCGGGTCCGTATACCGTGGAGGTTCAGGACGAGTGTTTGGTTTTCTGAATGTTTCGCATTGCATAAGATTTGTTATGTCATCTGACATATGTAGGGATTTGTACTGGCCTCGACTGATGGGAGTAGATACTTTATTTTGGGGTACACATTGCTGTTGAAAAACAACACGGGCCATCGAGTGAAAGGTGTTCTTTCCATCAATAGTTTCAGCATTTATATCAATATTATCATCTCCTTCATGGACTAAATTTCCACCTGATTGAATGAGAATTATTTCACTTGGAACGTAAACACCTTTAATCCTGTTTATCTCTTGCTCAGCTGCACTTGTCATGAAACGTCGAAGTTTGTCATAACTAATTGAAAACCCATAGGCATGTAAAATATCAATTAATGCTTTAGATTCAAAATCATTGTGGAGTTGTACTGCAAAACCCATATGTTGAGGAGTGAGATTAATTCCATTTCCATATAAAATACATTCAGCAATTGAGACGCACTTTCTATTGACATCACTCGATGTCTTGTAATCCGGGTTTGCTGACTCATATGCTTTTTATCTATAAGCCAAAGTATCAAACGGTATAGATTTTTTGTATGAGATTAATTGAAGTTTGTATATTGACACCATCAGGAGTGGGATACTCATTTACATTTAGTATGTCAGATATTTCACCCCTCAAAATTGATGCTGCATCGTACAAAATAGAAGTGGGATTTATTAGGCTTCCGTCCATGAATGAATGACTTCTTTCTTTGGATTTTTCATTTTTTAAATCTCGTTTTAACTCATTCGCTGCTCTGATAGCATCTGCAAGTGTAATTTTGCTGCTAATTACTATATTTGACATCCCTTGCCCCTGTTGGGACTGAATGGCAATTGCGTCACCATAATGTTTCGTTAGTCTATTTGTAATTTGGAACTTGTGTAGTGGCCTGCATTCATTTCATTTGACAACAGCTCTTTAAACCTTTCTAAAAGGTTTGAAAGTAGCAGTGCCTTCCCTTTGATGAGAAGACCCTCGTTAATTTCGCCGATTAACATGTCAAAGGCAGTTTGGTAATGATCGGTCTCTGCATCCGTCGATGCAACAGATGCTTTGATGTTTCTCTTACCGATATATGTCGACAGACACCCAACATGATATACGACATCTTTTGCGATTAAATCTTCATGCTGAATTCTATGAAGCATTTTTAAATCGCCCCGACTTTCTGCAGCTCTTTTCAGATTTTCACCCCTTTCAAAAGTTTCTATTTTATGCAATTTTTTATCCTTTTTATGTATACTTTTTGGCATACTATACATTTGGAAAAGTCAGTACTTTCAACTGTTGATCTGTTACATCTGCCTGATACCATATCTGGAGTGCAAATTTTATCAGAAAAGTTCCCTGAACCATGTGCGTCATGCTCACCTTCCCCGGCACACTTTTGAAAAGATAGATTTCTCTTGCTGACATACGAATGCAAACATTTTCTATGATATCTTATTTCCGCATTATCTGGAGGTTCACTAAAGTCTGGAAATTTTTCTCGTAAGCGGATGAACACATCATCTCTCCTAACCTCAGCAGCATGGAAGAAACTAGTTATTCCCTTTGGTGTTGCTAAACTGAGACTCTCATTTTGACTTGCTGGCAAATCACACACCGTGCAAAGTTAGTAGAGAATCTACGCCGTTTTGGAGCAAGTTTTAAGGGGCTCTCCCCTAAACTTTCGCTGGATGCCATGACTGTAGACTATGATAAGCAATCGTCAAGTGAACTTTGGAGATTTTAGAGTGCATTCAGTTTCGATGCGCACAGAGCGTCACCTGAAAACGCCAAGCTGACAACTATCAACTGGACTCAACCTGAAATATTGCTCCTTTTATGCTCTGGTTTCCCGCGTAAAATACCCGCGAGAAAGAAGGGTCGATGCGTACAGCACAGGGGAAACTCGAAGTATCACCTGAAAAGCCAAGCTTGCAACTGGGCTCAACCTGAAAAATTGCTCTTTTTATACTCTGGTTTCCCGCGTAAAATAGCGAGAACAAAAGGTTCTTTGATACATTGTATTTATTTTTAGCGACAAATCTTGAAAGCGCGCAAAATAAAGGAGACTGTGTTTGCCTGAATTAGCCGGCTGTGTGATTCAGCTGTTCAGCACGCGCGCATCTTCAAAGCAAACGCGCACTAAATATTTGGGTGCATGAATGGTCACGTGACAGAAAGTTATGAGATGCGGTGTCGAGAAGTTAAATATAGAACTATAAAGATGTAATTACAACTGCAAGCTGTAGAATGGGTCAGTTTCAACATATTTAAAGACGACATCGCTCTCACGCACGCGTATTTAGAGTTTAATATAAATTTTACAGTTTTAAGGTCACGTGACATAGTAATTATGCAAACATTTTTCATAATTAATACTCTGTTTTACAGTATGGATGATAATATAACACACAAAAGCGAATTGGTAACTCAAACCAAATCCATTCCATCAAGAATAGCAGACATGGTTAAAAACGTTGAATTTAATGCACTTTGTTTAAGGCCCGTTTCCATGGTAACGCTGCCAGATTTTGACAGTACAGCAGGCATTTTCGAAAAGTAGACAAAATAAGCTTTGAAATGAGGTATCGCATAGCTTTGGGTACGGCGGGTCCATTAAACTCGAAAACTAAGCCACTTTTCTTGAATTGGCCGCTCGCCTAAAAGCCCCACGGCCAACCAAGGCGCCGATTCAAAGTTTTGCGTGTGAACACCACAGGCGTCCGTGGGCAATGTCCGTGAGCAGGAGTATGTCCGACAGGCTAATGCAATTCTATTACATTCGTCTGCTAGGCATTGTCCAGCTTACGAACGCCGGTGGTGAAGACCCTCCGTCTCTGTGTGTATTAGCTCTGCGTACGGTGCTGTGTGTTCGCGGCGTTATACGGCCTCCGTGGTGGAAGGCCGTATAACATGGGACCGCAACCTGGGACTGTGCGCAGGGCTATGTGTGTATAGTATCAGTCCGTACGGCTTGCATTATGTCGGCAGAGCGAGCAGAGAGTACATGTAGAAGGGTCACTGCCCGAGTATCAGTGGCTGGCGAAGTAGCTGCAATAATTGTAGCCCTTGGTTGGTGGGGATTGGGCTTCTGTCGTGCGGCTCGCGCCTTGCCCCAACCAGGGCTACAATTTCTCCCAATACCTGCTCGTGTAAAAGCTGCAGTGCGGATCTACACTGCATGGTCCAGGCACACACGGGGCCGCATTATCAGAGAATCTCCCCTTACCGTGTGCAAATTTCACCATAATCCTGCTCCCAGATAATGTTAGAGCCCTTGTAACTCCTATCGATGGTCAACTTTACTCCTTGCGGCTGAAAAATGACAGTTTAATGACTCAGGCGCGAAGTCAATTCGAACCTGACCGCCGTCGTTGAACTCTGTACCCAGCCGACTTGTACCATTACATTTTAGGGGTGGCCGACAGGTGTGAGGGAGCTGAATGAGCATGCTTACGGGTATCGATGATTTCGGGATTACTGTGAAATCGCCGATCGACACTGGACGAGAATGACTTGCCTTGTGCCTCAGCACGCTGCGTCTGTGAAATCGCCTATACTTACCGAATATTTATCGGCGATTTCCGGACTCTAGATGATACTACAATGACTAGCCTTGTGCCACGGCACGCCGGGTCTGTGAAATTGCCGATATTTATTTATAGTTTAACTATACTTATACTTTGCCAAATACTTTGCTATTTGTATACTACACGTAGGTATTTTACTGTTTTTGTACGGTCGTAACATTTTTATCTTAATAAACTCATTACACAAACGCGGATTACATTCCAGGTTAATTTTCTCACAGGACATTTATGTAGTCTCGCTTCGAACCATAGTGAACTTTACAGTGTGCATGATGGATTCAGTATGGAAATAGGGTCAATATAGGAACGACTTCCTCCAATCTGATTAAAATCAGATGTAGAGTACAGCGACGTCTTCTTATGCGTACGCGGTATTCTCTCGCTGTCGCGTAGTGAGAGGCGACAGCGAGAGAATACCGCGTACGCATAAGAAGACGTCGCCGTACTCTACCTTTGATTTTAATCAGATGGACTTCCTCCATCCGTTTGTTCATGACTACTTCAATAATGCAGTGTTTATCAGTTTAAAATTTCGGCATTTTCTTGTCTGTCAACATACATCTTTATGACGTAGTAGGCCGGGTTGTATGAGGATTTCTTTACATCATTTTCACGTCTGTGCTTTTTCATGGATACATCTTTCTCTTTGTAACAAATTCCTTGTAATCAGCATGTTTTACATACCTGCTTTGATATTGAGCTCAACAGTTTTTGAATAAATCTAATAAGATTTGAAGCACCGCAACGAAGACTTGTCCCTTTATTATTATTAGTAGTAGTAGTAGTAGTAGTAGTAGTAGTAGTAGTAGTAGTAGTAGTAGTAGTAGTAGTCACAGTAGTAGTAGTATCTAAGCTTCCCATTTTTACACAAAGTTGAGAATGTTCCAGACTAATTAAAGTCATGTCATGATGAGGGTGGGGGGAAAATGACATACATAACATGATCAAAACCAGAAGTGGACCAAAAATGGACTCCTGAGATACACCACACCAATCGACAAAACATGAGCGTGTACACCTAAAACTAACATTGACTTCTTCCTGTAAGGTATGATCGAAACCACTTCAGTGACAAATCAGAAAACCTGTACACAGAAAGTTCGCTCAGCAAAATGTTATGATCAACGATGAAAAAATCTTCACGTAAATCTTCATCCATATTCTGTAAAAGTATAGACCCTGGTCAGTTAACTTGACTAAAGCAATGTGACAAGAGTGATGTTAACGTTGTCTGATGATTGTGAGTTGTGACAAAAAGATTAAATGCATAAAACTGTAAAAACTAATGTAAACATGTTTTTCTAGTATTTTAGGTAGAAGAACTGGTAGGAGGGAGATAAGCCTATAATTGTTGACATCACTCTTAGAGCCTCCCTTATGAATCGGAACTATTTCAGCACATTTGAAACAGTCGGAAAATGTACCACTATAAGCTTCAAGATTAAAAAGAGTCGCGAATATATGTCAGACATTTCACCACTTTACAGCTCTGGCCAATCGCTAGTCTGGCTCGAACTTCGCTACTAGATGATACTAGAGTTGTTAATTAGGCGGGTAAAATATCCGATATATATCAAAGATTTTATAGCCTTAGAGATCTATATCGTACAGTATAGTAGCCGTAAATATCGATTGGATATCTTATAATTATATTGCGGTGTCCTCTTGTTGTCAGAGCATCTGTATAAAATGACAAAGACCAGACGACAGACTTTGCATGGCGTGAATATCTCTTTCACTTCTTCAGAAATAAAGATGGCAAGTTCTTCAATGGCCACTGGTCTCTCTTTGCTTTCAGCGATAGTTGTATTCTTGCAGTAATTGAAAAGGAGCAAACGGTCCTATGACCTTTTTATTACAATCTTCGAAAAGATAACGTTAAAATAACAACTACTGCCACTAGCGCGCTACTGCTAGTGCCACCGTTTTCATTAGTCCCTCACACCTGTCGGCCACCCCTAAAATGTAATGGTACAAGTCGGCTGGGTACAGAGTTCAACGACGGCGGTCAGGTTCGAATTGACTTCGCGCCTGAGTCATTAAACTGTCATTTTTCAGCCGCAAGGAGTAAAGTTGACCATCGATAGGAGTTACAAGGGCTCTAACATTATCTGGGAGCAGGATTATGGTGAAATTTGCACACGGTAAGGGGAGATTCTCTGATAATGCGGCCCCGTGTGTGCCTGGACCATGCAGTGTAGATCCGCACTGCAGCTTTTACACGAGCAGGTATTGGGAGAAATTGTAGCCCTGGTTGGGGCAAGGCGCGAGCCGCACGACAGAAGCCCAATCCCCACCAACCCGGGGGGGTAACTCCCATAGATGGCTATACGGGGAGGGTCCGCGCGAAAGGGGTCGTTTTTTGCGCTGTTTGGTATCAGAAAGGGTATACTTTTCACTAGGTGTTGGTATGAGAAAGGGTCCGGTTTTAAACACAAACTGACATGTGTTAAAAAATAATGCTGTCAACACTGGAAACCCATGTATCTACATCCCAGATCTACCATCATTATTTCCTTTGTTGGCAATGACGCAGCAACTTACTCAAATGTCTCAAGAACGCAAATGCCGCACGATCGATACAAATCAGATTACCTATCGTAAAGGGGTACATCAACCGCTGTACGTAATGTGTACATGTGCACCTCCTGTTGTAGGGGACTGCAGTATACCGTAAGTGAAGATCGATCATCCATTTCACAAGTTTATTTCTCCCTCAAAGTTTCCAAATCGGCGGAAGTGCGCTGTATTGGCTTGGTCTCCATACAAGACGGATCGAAAACAATTCTTGACTGGTTTAGCTTCGAATAAGGATGGAACTGAATTTCCATCAGCTTCTGCGCGATCCGCGATTGATCACGAGGGGGCAAGCAGCCCGGTGGTGGGGCAAGCAGTTACCGCCGGTGAAATGTTCGTTGTTGAATGCTCCAAATAGTTCGTACGCAGGATAAGTTGCTCTTACTTTGAACATTGTTTTTGTGCTAAAACGATATGGTCATTTTATAAGTCCGGATTACAATTCAGTTTTCAAAAATAGCAATGGCCATTCGGCATTGCTGTCTTGACAAACAGAATATTCAGCATTTTAGTATGCAATAGCGCTGATCACTTAACGTCATTTTTCTTTCATTAATGTGCAAAATTTGTCCGCATTTTCGGCAAGAAGAACGATGAAATCAAAACCTGCTAGCGTCATAATGCATACAGAAAATCACACTCATTCATATGAATTTATGGCTCAGACTACAAGTTGCAACAACGACCGCGCATGCAGTAACACAATTTGTCCGATTTTTAGGCAGCGGTGTTCGAAGTCGCGCGCGCAGCTATAGTAAACAAACCTGACACCGAGATCAGCGCTATTAGAATTCGGATAAAAGACTAGTTGATACACAAAATTCAGAATAAATAGCCTTTACAGTTACTGCTAATGGAGCATTTGACTCAACAGAAATAGTGCTCAGGACTTGTATTTATTTGACACTTAAAAAGGAGGATTTGTACTCGAGGCTGTTATGATTTGCTCAGCTACCCACTCTTCTTACTGCAAAAATTCTAATTGTATGCACAGTCCCTCTATCCACTATGGATAGAGGGACTGTGTTGTATGGAAGAGAAAGTAGTTTCACCTTTTACCAAGATGTTTAGCATTTGTTTCTGAGTGACATCTATACTTTGTTATACTCAGTAACTTTTGCAGTTTAATATGTGATATGTTCAGGTTTTGCAAGAACACCTTTTTGTTGTAAGCTTACCCCAACATTTCGAAATTATAGTGTTTCGTTGGTACTATAAAGACTTTACTTCTCGGTAGACAAGCTTGACAGGTGCCGTCCAAGCTACGCTTCTCCAATTGTCTAAATGCCCTGGACTACTCTTTGGTCGTTGTGTCCTCCTGCCCTGTCTGTTGTATTTTTCTCTCTTGTCCTTTCCCGTATCATTTTAGAATGGGATTTTAAACTAAGTTTAAAGGTTGGTTTTGATCATAAATATAAATTAAAGATAAAAATATACGTCCAATCGTAAACATCAATACAGGTCTCGATCTTAAATTTACGTGTTATAATTAATATACAAATGTCACTTAGACACGTTGCAAAATTGAACCCATTACGTGAAATTCTTAGGTTCCTTCATTAGGTGTTAATTCAAATATATTTTGTTTTCTTCAAAACTTTGTAAACATCCTCGTATACGTAAGTTGCATTTGTCGCAAATATGCTTTTTATTCATATTTGAGATCTTGTTATTTTAATTAATAGTTTTACTGGCACCTATGACCACCTAGTGCATAAATCTCCGTCAGAGACAATCTGTAGATCTTCGTAACACAACCAGTTGATTACTATCACACTGTACATGTTGTACATTATGTACTGGTATAGTGTTTATTGCCATTGTTTATTATGGAATTTTTGTTCAGACTCAGAGTCACCTAACTCTAAGTATGTTTATTGCATTTACACAAGTATAACCTTTGTTTCCACGCATTGTTTTCAGCGTGCTAATGAAGAGCATAAGAACACTGCATTGTAAATGTAACAGATGATTTTTCATACTTGTGAGCCATAAACCGATGGGAAAGTTAGAGTTTATGCGATTGATCTGTGTTGTGTTTTTTTCTGTGTTTGTTTTTTTTTCGCTGGCTGGCTGGTAGGTTTTTCAAAAATCCAAGGACGGCAAACAAAGAATTTTATTTACACGGCCTAGCTGTGGAAACGCAGCTATCTGTTGGCGGGGTAGCGTGAGTTGCTATGCGGGTCAAAGGTCAACCCCGCCACTCACATAGCAACTCACGCTACCCCGCCAAGAGATAGCTGCGTTTCCACAACTAGGTATCAGAAAGGGTAGGGTTTTTTGCTCAAAACTGGTATCACAACAGTTTGGGTTTCCATGTTCGTGCGGAGCCCCCCCGTACTATTAGCCATGGAGTTACCCCCCCCCCCGGGCCCACCAACCAAGGGCTACAATTATTGCAGCTACTGGCGAAGTTGTGTTTGTATGTAACGTATTAAAGCTTATGTGTAATGCCTTTCAATGTAGGAGTGCAAGTAAGATCTCACCTGTTTCCAATTTGTTTCTGAAGACTCATTCTGCCTTTTACTTCTTTCAGTAACAACGGTATATTCTATCACGTCCTAGTCAGCCCAGGATTTTGTGTATCGTTCGTAAATCGTAGCGTAAAGTATACGATACGTCACCTTGCCTTAAATAGCTCGGGGACTTCCCGCTTACTTATGATACAGTATGCGCCCTCGTGCAGCGTTCGAGTGTACATGCTCTCAGATCACTCAATATCTAAAGTAGGGCAGGGATTTCTGCTCTTTCACCTTAGGCCAAAGTAAGTAAATTCTTTGATTTGCGTCCACTCTAAATGGGAAAAGGTACGCGTCTAAGCGGCTGAAAAACACACACAAGAAAATTAACACAATGTAATTTGATTGCAGCAAATAAAAAATTGTAACAAAATTTTAGTTCCGAAAAGCTAAGCGGCCATGTCCTGAAATTTCCTATTCAAATACACTGTGTGTGTTTTTTATGAAAACCTTAAAAACCTAAGCGGGTTGGGACGCAAAACAAAGAATTTAATTACTTTGGCCTTATAGTCAGTAGGTACAGGACTGGATGTTCATTATGGTTGAACTATCATATTAAAAGACTCGTACAAATTAAAGTGAATATATATATATTGTTATGTAGGTCATTTCCCCACACTCATGACCTGAGTTCAATTAGTCTAGAACATCTCAAGGTCACTGCCCTTGATGACCTAACAACCTTGAATTCAATTAGTCATGTTTGGAATGTTCTGGAAAGTTGATTAGTTGTGTAAGGGAGATAATTTTAGAACAGTAATTAGCATGTCAATAAAAGTTCTAGATTGTTCTTATATGCCTTTATAAAAGGGACGCGCTCAGCTTCCAGTCAGACTTTTGGGATCGTGTCTCTTGTGTGTTACTAAACTCCAGCAGTAGTCATTCTCAAGACCTTTCAAGACCTTCACTGCCAACGCTGGATTTATACTGTGGACTTTGTGCAGTTTCAAGCCTGCAAGCCAAAGGACTGTTCATTCATCCGACTGACTGTTACAACTCTGAGACTGGAGCTTTGCCGTCCCAGCTGAGATAAGTAGTCTGTACACTTTTAAAGCTTGTACTCTGTCCCTAACTTAGCAATTAGTTTTGTTTTCGTAATAAATTTTGTTTAAACGGAAACTGCTGAGTTCACCCTTTGTTCGTTTTCTCTGCACGTAACAAATTGGGGGCTCGTCCGGGAGACGAATATTTTGAGCCGTTTGACAACATTTTGACAGCCTTTTCAAAACTACTGTATACTGTGAACTCAGCGAAATTCAATCATGGCGGAATTCAAGCCAGACGAATTTATGGATGACCTTGATCAGGACACATTTAATTCCCTCAGAAAAGACAACCTCATAGCACTGGCAAATTTCCTTAAAGTAGATGTCAAAAGATCTATGCGCAAGCGAGAAATACAGTTCAAGATTGCAAAACATTTAGTTAATTCTGGCCATTTTGAGGAGTCTGCCTTAAAAGATTATGAGCCTGAGTCTTCCTCTGAACTCAGAAAATTAGAATTAGAATTGCAGACAAATTTGGAGATTAAGAAACTAGAATTACAAATGGAAGAAGACAGAAAGAAAAAGAATTACAAATGGAAAAAGAGAGACAGGCATTAGAAAAAGAAAAAATACGAATGCAGTTAGAAATGGAAGAAAGACAGAAAGAAAAGAAGAAAGGCAGGAAAGATTAGAAATGGAAGAAAGACAGAGAGAAAAAGAATTGCGATTAGAAGAACAGCGATTACAGGTAGAAATAAAACGTTTAGAGCTTGGACAGTCAGGAAAATTCTTCCCTTCAGACAAGTTCGACATCACTAAGCATTTCAGGTTAGTTCCCCCTTTCCAAGAAAAGGATGTTGATAAATATTTTCTCCATTTTGAGAAAATTGCTCAGAGTCTGAATTGGCCTAAGGAGTCCTGGTCTATGCTTTTGCAGAGTGCTTTGGTGGGTAAAGCCAGAGAAATTTACATTCAGTTGTCAGTAGAGCAGGCTTCAGATTATGATTCTGTGAAGGAATTAATTCTCAAGGGTTATGAGTTGGTGCCTGAAGCTTACCGTCAGAAATTTAGGGATTGTGAGAAGGTGAAAGATCAAACTTATGTTGAATTTGCTCGAACAAAAGAACAACTGTTTGACCGTTGGTGCTCTTCTGAAAAGGTCAGTCGAATTATGACAAATTACGACAGCTTGTTTTGATTGAGGAATTTAAAAGGTGCATCCGGAGTGACATCAAGACGTTTATCAATGAACAAAAGGCAGATACATTAGAGGTTGCTGCACGTTTGGCCGATGATTATTCATTGACCCACAAATCTTCATTTCTCAGCAAACCATCCCAGTCCTTTTCCTACAGAAACAATGCAGGTAAATTTAACTCCTCCTTTTCGTCCAAGAATTTTTCAAAGGACAGTAGAAAATCAAATGACAACAGTTCACAGAGTTCAAGTAACACTCCCACATCATCAGATCCCAAGTCTCAATCTCATTCTGACAAACAGTTCGGTACACTTTCTTGTAATTATTGTAAGAAAGACGGCCATTTAATGTCAGATTGTTCAAATTGAAAAGAAAACGTGAAGGTCAAAGTGGTCAAAGTGGATCTAAGCCAACCGGCTTTATTTCTTCATCAACTCAATTAGAGTCTAATAATGTGTGCAACACATTTTCTGAGGTTAAACCCCTCTTATCCCCAATTAATGAGGTCAAGGTCAATTCTTCTCAAGATAGCATTATGGGTATTTTCGAACCATTTATTCATAATGGTTTTATATCACTTTCTAGTGATTTCTCTTCCGCTACCCCTGTCAAAATTTTAAGAGATACCGGGGCTTCCCAGTCTCTTTTGTTGGCAGATACCCTGCCGTTTTCTGAAAAGTCATTTTCAGGTTCTAAAGTTCTTATTAAGGGGGTAGATTGTAATGACTACATTCCTGTTCCTCTCCATAATGTCTATTTGTCTTCGGACTTTGTTTCTGGACCTGTGGCTTTAGGTATTAGGCCTTTTTTGCCTTTCGAAGGGATTCACCTTCTTCTTGGAAACGACCTTGCTGGGGACAAGGTCATCACTAATCCACTTGTGACTGATAATCCTAGTTTAGATCAGGATCCAGAGCCAATTGAACAAGAGATACCCGATTTATTTCCTTCATGTGCTATTACTCGAGCCATGTCAAAGAAAACTTCCGAGAATCAAAATACTCTCAAAAATAATGTCACAGATGTTGACTTAAATGACACCTTTCTCAGTCAGGTGTTTGACACGGAGCATTCCGTTATCCCTCGTGGATTTGAAACTTCCAGTAAAACTTCTGCTGACCAAAGTCAGACATTTTCTAGATCAAATCTCATTGCAGAACAACACAAAGACCCAGATATTTTGTGTTTGTTTGACAGGGTAGATGATGAAGATAAAACTTCAGATAGCTCTGTTTCCTATTATACAAAATCTGGTATTCTCATGCGTAAATGGAGACCTCCAGATGTTTTGGTTGATGACGATTGGGCTATAAAACATCAAATTGTGGTTCCAAAGCCCTATCGTGCTGAAATATTGCGCCTGGCCCATGAAACGCCCTGGGCTGGTCATTTGGGAGTAGGAAAACTTATCATAAAATTCTCAGTCACTTTTATTGGCCTAATCTCAGGCAGGATGTAACACATTTCTGTAAAACTTGTCACACATGTCAGATGGTAGGAAAGCCAAATCAGACCATTCCAAAGGCCCCTTTACAGCCAATTCCTGCATTTCAAGAACCATTTAGTAGGATACTAATAGACTGTGTTGGGCCCCTACCAAAAACAGATCAGGAAATGAGTACATGTTGACAATTATGTGTACATCAACTCGGTTCCCCGAAGCCATACCACTGAGAAATATAAAGACAAAGACTATAGTGAGAGCTTTAGTCAAATTTTCACTTTATTTGGCCTCCCTAAATGTGTCCAGTCCGATCAAGGCTCCAACTTTATGTCTGGTATTTTTCAAACAAGTAATGGATCAGCTAGGCATTAAACAGTATAGGTCATCCGCCTATCATCCAGAAAGTCAGGGTGCTCTTGAGCGATTTCATCAAACTTTGAAAAAACATGATTAGGACCTACTGTTTTGACACAGAGAAGCAGTGGGATGAAGGAATTCATTTTCTGCTCTTTGCTGTTAGAGAGTCAATTCAAGAGTCTCTTGGTTTTAGCCCATTTGAGCTTGTATTTGGACATACAGTCCGTGGCCCACTTAAGCTCGTTAAAGAGAAATTCCTATCAGACGATGATGATTGTCTGAATATTTTGCAATATGTCTCAGATTTTCGTACAAAACTCTCTAAAGCATGTGAATTAGCCAGAGAAAATCTTGAGTCATCTCAGCAGTCAATGAAAACCAAATATGATAAAAGCACCTCAAAACGGAAGTTTAAACCAGGTCAAAAAGTTCTTGTTCTACTTCCAATTCCTGGCAAACCACTCCATGCTCGTTACTTTGGGCCATATCTAATTGATAAGAAATTGAGTGATTTAAATTACATCATAATAACACCTGACAGGCGAAAACAAAAACAGCTATGTCACATAAATATGCTTAAGCCATATTTGGATAGGGACAATCCTACTATAACTCAGCCTGTCAGTGCAGTCAGTTCAAACCATTATGAAGATAGTGATACTGAAACTGACTTGAGTGAAAATACTCTAAACTCAAAGCTGGGCTCGGTCAAGCTTCAGAACTCAGAAATCCTGGAGAAGCTGGAGTCTACAAAGTTGGCACACCTCCAGCCAGAACAACAACAACAGGTGAAAGAACTGCTCCATGAATATAAACACCTGTTTCAAGATGTTCCAACGAGGACAACATCATCTACCACAACGAAGATGTCTGCGACAGTAATCCAGTGGAACAACATCCAGACGGACTGAATCCTGCGAAAGCGGAATATCTCCAGGAGGAAGCCAAGTATTTGCCGAACATGACTTTATCGAACTCAGTAAAAATAACCGGACTTTGCCGTGCATACTTTATGCCAAATTCAGTGCCATTTCAAGTTTTCCAACAACAAATTGCAAGAAGATAGTCATGGGACATCCTGTTTGCTATTTTCACGCAAATTTAACAAATCTCAGAGAAACTACTCTACAATTGAAAAAGAGAGTTTATCTTTGATATTAGCTTTACAGCATTTGAAGTTTATGTTACTTCTTCAAATCAGCCAATAGTGGTTTATATTGATCACAACCCTCTTGTTTTTCTGCAGAAATTTAAAGGCAAAAATCAGAGATTGCTAAGATGGAGTTTAATGTTACAGGAGTTTAATCTTGACATTAGACATATCAAAGGCAGAGACAATTTAATTGCAGACTGTCTCTCTCGTATTTAGAGTTTATTGTTGTTCACTTTCAAGAAATTTTATTGTTGTTCACTTTCAAGAAATTTTACTTTAGAGTAAAACAAAATTTGAGTACTTAAATCCTTTTCAAGATTACATTTGTAAAAGAAAGATTTTTCTTTGAAAATTTTCTTTTTTGAAGAGGGGGTGTGTTATGTAGGTCATTTCCCCACACTCATGACCTGAGTTCAATTAGTCTAGAACATCTCAAGGTCACTGCCCTTGATGACCTAACAACCTTGAATTCAATTAGTCATGTTTGGAATGTTCTGGAAAGTTGATTAGTTGTGTAAGGGAGATAATTTTAGAACAGTAATTAGCATGTCAATAAAAGTTCTAGATTGTTCTTATATGCCTTTATAAAAGGGACGCGCTCAGCTTCCAGTCAGACTTTTGGATCGTGTCTCTTGTGTGTTACTAAACTCCAGCAGTAGTCATTCTCAAGACCTTTCAAGACCTTCACTGCCAACGCTGGATTTATACTGTGGACTTTGTGCAGTTTCAAGCCTGCAAGCCAAGGACTGTTCATTCATCCGACTGACTGTTACAACTCTGAGACTGGAGCTTTGCCGTCCCAGCTGAGATAAGTAGTCTGTACACTTTTAAAGCTTGTACTCTGTCCCTAACTTAGCAATTAGTTTTGTTTTCGTAATAAATTTTGTTTAAACGGAAACTGCTGAGTTCACCCTTTTGTTCGTTTTCTCTGCACGTAACAATATATATATATATATATATATATATATATATATATATATATATATATATATATATATATATTTAGGCCATATATATATATATATATATATATATATAGGCCATATATATATATATATATATATATATATATATATATATATATATATGTATCGAAGTATACAGATGTCCTCGTGGGAAATTACAGTGCTCAATGCAAAACCAGAGCATTATAAATAAATAAATAAACAGATTACTTCAAGTACAAAGTAATGAAATCTATTACTTAAGTTTCATGCATCTTGCAATCCTCAGATAGAGTGAAAGGATTACTAGCTCGACACTCTTACATTTATGATTTGGACGAACCTTTCTATTTGCAGGTGGTGTTAAAATTTGATAAATAATATTTGTTTTGGTGGTGACATTTAAACTCATAGTATTGTTTAATAGTGTAGATTTGTCAGCATTGATAATGAGCAGCTTTTCTGATATACATCGCTTGCTCATGTTAGAGTAGCTCAATGCTTTATCAATGATTGACCATGAAATGTCAAAGACTTGGCCCTTATTTCTTAAAGTTCCATACAAATTTGACAACTCGGTGTCGTTTTTGTATCTCTCGTTAACGAACGATTTCATGTGATTAGTGTAGCGGTTATGGTGTTATTTGGTGGCACTTGGGGAGTATTTTTGCGGGGGGAGGTCAGGAGGGGGGTGTCCCCCCTCCTGCTGTTGGAGCTTTTGAAAAATAGAGATAAAAATGGTGTTATTTGGTGGCACTTTGGGAGCATTTTTTCGGATAACACATCTTCCTCTGAAACATGGTCTTCTTGCTCCTCAGTAGCTTCCTATAAGTTTTGAAAATTGACTATTTTGGTTTCCTGGCTTCCCTTTCTACTGCGTGGTGAAATGCCTACATTCACCCCACCAAACATCATGCATATCTCATGATTTACAATTGATTTTGACAAGCTGAGAAGCTAAAATAAGCTAAATAATATAGTTAAATTTGCATATTTGTGTTTTTAGAGCAATTGATGCACTTTTTTGATCAAAACATCTCTTTCACTGTAGCAGCATGTCCAAATTAATTGGATGTGTATAGATGTGTTGAAATTTCAATATTTGTCTTTTTAGGGCAACTTATGCCATTCATGGTAAAAAAATCTGTATTCTCTGAAAGGGCTTGTCCAATTTCTTTGAAATTTGCTACACAAAAGCGATTATTCATGCAGATTTATTCAGTATTTGCTATCGAGAAACTTTCAAAGTTCAAGTTCAACCCTTTTGTGTGTTTTTGTGTTTGGATTTGTTGGATAGATGGCATTCTACGTAGTGTATTGTTGAATGTTAAAACATGTGTTGCTGTTGTTTTTTGAGGCTGTTTTTTTGAGAAAAAAGAATTGAAAATGCCCAAAAGCAAAATAATACATAATGACTTGATATGTTGTTTTATTACTATTGACGTGTTTCTACTTGTTCACCAATTCTTGCATTCATCACTGCAATAAAATGCTGTGAAAAAAATGTACCTGATGTGGCCTGCATCTGTTTACCTTGATCTTAAAAGGCATATAACTTTCTGTCTTGACAACCATACCATAGTTTCAATGTTTTACCTAGTGTACCTGCTTGGTTTGTACGCAGGGAACAAGTAGAAAACAGGCTCTATAATTTCATAATTTTCAAGTGATCAGAATACAAAAGTCCTGAAAAGATAAGATAATCACAACTTCCAGTATAAGGGATACAGTCACTCTAAATGTATAAATTAAATTAAACATGTGCCTGGAGTATGTACTAAAAATACAGAAAGTTGCTTCCTGTCGGTAAAATCTAAAAAAAATTCAAGATTTTAAATACTTTTGCAGGTTGTTTTTACGCATTTTCCTAACTTTCTGCTCTAAATTTTTTTTTCTGTTTTTGACCACCCCTCCCAAGATCTAATGGTCCGTCCCTTACGTGTGAGCTGATCATGCGGCTACACATACCAAAGGGATACCACGATGACGTCAAAGTGTGCGCCCTCAACCAAGCGCTAGACTGTAAAGTAGTCTATTCGATGCCATATCAGACCACTGGTTCTAAATTTAGGGCGGGGAATTTTGTTATTCCATCTGAGTCAGCAGATACTGAACTGGCTGTTCATTATGGTTGACCTTTCATATCATAAAGGACAAACAGTGAAATAATTAGTACAGCGCTCAATTGGTCCACAAGAAATTGCCATTGTGAAGTGAAATGTGAAAAGAGTTGTGAAAGAAAATGCAAAATTATACAATGATAAGTAGCGAAAATAATTCTACACAACTCTATTTAGGGCTCAACTTTTGATCACAATTCTTTTCATAAGGTTCTTCGTCATTAGAAATACCCTGGGAAATCCCTGGGGAAAAACCGGGGGAAACCGTGTTCACGTATGCGCTATATAAAGGTGGAATGTAAACAGGCCTGTGATATTTGCAAGATCTTTGGACGAGAGAGGCGAGACGTTCTATTCTCATATTACCGCCCGCTTAATTTTCTTTGATTTTCATCATGGGTAACCTATGGCAACTCTTTATTCGTGGCGTCGGAAATGAATTGAAGATTATCGAGATCCATAAGGTAAGTGTAAGAGGTATCTAGGCGTACACGCAAGATTCTTAGGTCGAAAATAAGGTACACTATTGAGTGATATCTTTCTCTGGTTTGTCAGAGCTGAAAGATTTAGGCCTACATCGCTTGGGTTGAGCATTTTGTCCATATCCCGTGTGATTGGATTTATTTTACAATATCATTGTTTTGACCGATATGCGTCATTTCATTACACAAACGTGCTTTCACTTTCATTCTGATCCCAGTGCAAAGGTCACTCTGTAGATTAAAACTTGTAATCTGCAAAATAATTCATGCACCTCTCATATATTATATTTTATCATACATGCTATGCCTGTATTGCCATTCTCCTATTGTTTAGACGGTACTAGTATGAACCCGTATTTTAACTAGTGAAAATGCGAACTATATTTTCACTGTAACCGAACTACTTACAGCTACGCGTATACGCGTGACCTTCGATGGGGTGTTCACATACACGTAAAACTGCTGAGCGAATTAGACTCTGACACTCCGAAACGTCATTGTGAATGTGATTATGGTCAAAATTTTGTTGTTTGCAGTCAGTTCATGGGCATTGCACTTAGATACAAGTACAGTTGTACCAAAAACATACAAACGAACGCATTGAAAATGTGTATGTTTTATGACACCTGTCATCGTTGACGGCCAGTCCCATACGGTGGTGTTTTCATGTCGTCTGCTCTGCGCTGCCGAAGATTACGATCTCGGTTGACAGAACCGCTATATGAAAAGTTTCCTGTTGACAAGTTTAAGTATCTGAGTGGTGAATTACATCGTTTACAGCCATAAATGAGCCTCAAAAATCCAACCGCACTGAAAATACTCGAGACAGACAAGGTGCACATATTATATTTCCGATTTGTACCTGTCAGTGAGATTCACAGGTCATGATAGTTGTCCGGTGGCACCGGTGTGGGTTTCGGAGACAATGTAAGATACTAAGGAAAGTAAAACTTTCGTTTAGGTTGTTGTGAAAGAAATTTAGTTCTATTTAGGGACTGGACATAAATTACAGGGGGGGTTGGGCCGGTGTTTTTCGAAACACCGCTGCATCAAAAATAGTGATCCTTCAAAAGTTCATGCACAAAAATTAGTGACCCCTCCCCTGTTACTAAATACCCCTCCACAAACCCGCAATGTGTTCAAGACCTTCTGACTTGCAATACTTTTGAAGTCCCCTCCCAAAAGGAAGGCAAAATGCAGCCTATATAACGCTTTGTCCAAAAAATATCAAATCATATATGTGTGATATTTCATGTAAATGTACTTTGCTTGAAGTGGCAGGTATAAAGTGCATGCATGTAAAAAAAATGTATTTTTAGATTTCATTGATAACGTCGATTCACTATTCATGGCAGCCTATGATGAAACTATGAATATTGTTTTCCCAATACAAAACTAGGTAAATCTGTGCACTTATGTACACCTAATTCTTAGTATAATGTTCATGACTAGACTACAGTGGTTTCAAGTCTATGGTTGTGCAAGAAATTTGATTTTGGAATTTCACTGAAATGTCCATTACTATGCATGGCAGACTATGATGAAACTATGAATATTTTTTCCCCAATACAAAACTGGGTAAATCTGTGCATTTAGGTATACCTAATTTTTAGTATAAATGTTCATGACTAGACTACAGTGGTTTCAAGTCTATGGTTGTGCAAGAAATTTGATTTTGGAATTTCACTGAAATGTCCATTCACTATGCATGGCAGCCTATGATGAAACTATGAATATTTTTTTTCCAATACAAAACTAGGTAAATCTGTGCATGTATTTACACCTAATTATTAGTATAAATGTTCATGACTAGACTACAGTGGTTTCAAGTCTATGGTTGTGCAAGAAATTTGATTTTGGAATTTCACCGAAATGCTGATTCACTATACATTGTAGGCTAAGAGGAAACTACAAATAACTCATAGGTTATCTGATCCTACACTCTTATTCAAAAGTTGTTCGACCTGAAGCTTCCAGTTGTTATTGATGACATTTTGCTCTATTCTGAATAGTTTGTATTCTGTCAATGTCCTCAAAATGAAAAATGTACATACAGCTTCATGAACAATTGACACCGACCTATACCCAATGTATTGTCATGGGAGAAAGATATCAAATAAGTGATCTCCAAAATTGTTATTGAAAGAGTCATTATAGGGGACAGTTTATATTGGATAAGTAGAAATCATGACAACTTAAATCAATGTGGCTGCTTGGATCATCAATACATTGTTTATCATACCCTTTAACTTGCACCCGAAGGGCGCGCCAAAAATGGAAATGACAGAAAATGAAAGTGTCGGGAGGTATGTTTTCTTTTTTCAGTATTCCATATTCTTTATTATCATATACCTACATTCACGTGCCTGTGTAAACCTATGGGAGGAAGCGCCCTCAGATCCGTGCATTGTTTTTACGTATCACGCCCCGGCTCAGTGCCCAAATATGGGCAATCGCGTGCATTTCTGAACTAACTCAATTTTGGTTACTACGCGCGTTGCTATCCGCAAACGTTCCATTCGTAAACAAAGCCAGCGCGAGCTTGGGAAAACGTCTACTCGCTCAGATCTTCTGGCGCGTGGCGACAGTGGATCCGCGCCGGTGACATCGGCTTGTATTTATAAATTCTAGTGAAACCCTGTGTATACAACATGCGTGCCTGTGATCCAGGCTGAAATCGAGGTGTAAGAAATGCGTGATGTCAATTTATTATAAGTTATATTGAGCCTGTTAGTCATGTACTAGGAGGCCTACGAACGTTGCTTTGCGCATTCTAGAATTCTACAGGTAAACAAATGATGTCATTATGTAGGCCTATGTCAATCCGCGACGGGAAGCGGCCATCGCTTTTCTAAAATATTGAATCAAATGGCGATGAATTTTGATATCGCACGCATTTTTATCTCCAAAGCGATGCTGAATATTGTGTAAACTACATGCTTATCATTCCATAAGGTATATGATAAAGATTAATACGTGCACATGCAATTTCAGCTTTTGATGCATAAAAAGGTGACCCTCCCCCATAGGCGTGCACAACATTTTATGACCCTTCAAAAATGCTTGCGCGAAAATGGCGACCCACCCCCAAAAACACCGCCCCCACCCCGTAATTTGTGTCCAGTCCCTTTTATAGGCAGCCAGTAAAGTAAAGTAAAGTAAAGTAAGCCTTTATTGAAATCGTATCCCAGTTGGGATCTTGATCATAAAGTACAATAAAGGTTTTGCAAAAACAACAATGAAAGAGTATATATATATATATATATATATATATATATATATATATATATATATATATATATTATATATATATATATATATATATACATGAGGTCAACATATTAAAGGTTCATAAATAGTTTACTTTGTCTTTTTCATTTTGTCTTGTCTGAGTTTAAAACATGTATGTATGTATTTTCCCAATTCACATAGTGATGCTTTATCTGTCCTTGAAAAGATGCTTACAAGGTCTTGTGTGCCTCTGAATGCGTTTTTACAAATGTTTAGTTTACTGAAAAAAAAAACATGTCTAATATCTGTGTATCCTTTGCAATGAAAGAGAAAATGTATCTCATCTTCTACTTGTTTGTTTTGGCAAATTGGGCATGCTACTATACGAGCAGACGATGTAAATACCTTTGAAATATTTTATTCGTACAGCAACATAACCATATAAATCACTAAGCTACAGCGTAGGCCTACAGTGTACCACAGACAAATAGTATAGACGGACTGGAATAGTCTGGCTCCCTGACCATTTTCTCCGGTAGAGGTACCGGGCCGGGTAGCCATCTTGAACAGAATTTTGTTCAAGATGGCGGAGGTTTAATAGTCACCTGACACTACCTCCATGCCTGACAGAACATGCTACCATGTACCATGAAAACGCCGGTCAAAATTCGATTGGATCAGGATTATGTTCGAACACTGGTATTCGGACCTAAAACATTGGCACACAAGACAGGAAACATAAACTGAAAGGATTGATCCAGAAGTACGGGGAAATAGAGGTGATTGAAGGCTGGCTGTGATATCGCAGCAGTACTATCGAACGCGCTAGGGTAATTGAGGTCGTCGCCGACTGTGGCGTGACCCCAATGACCCGAGCAGGTTCGATACACGCCACAAGTACTGCTGCGATATCACAGCTAATTGAAAGCAAACGGTGTTGGAACTGTGAACGACGATTAATTTCGATGGATAGAATGGTGTCCGAATTTCGTGAAAAATGCACGATACGGTTGTCATCACTCCTTAGCAACCAACTTTTATCATTACAGCCACGAGCAAGCAAGGTCAATTTCATTCGATTTCGTCGCTGAATTCGGAACGTCCGGAGAAAAACAGTCATAACCAAAGCATGCATGTATGATAAAGGGGTTATTACACGAAGTTTGGGCGATACCGCGTCGTATTCCAGTGATGTGTCCGTATTTTGACGAGTTGCGTGTAATAACCCCTAAATATTATATTTTTTTTATGCACATATCATAGTGGAAAACGACCGAGGAGGTGGAGTGGCAGTAAGTGCGGGCCTAACAGGGGAATGTGACAATTTTTCCAAGCCATGTTAAAAAAATAGAGGCTATACTTGCAGTCAATATTCTAGACTCGGTGTAGACAGCCAGGTGTACTATGTATCACCACTATCAACACATGTGACATGATGATAATCATGGCAGTCAGAATAAAGGACTCCTGTTTCAGTTTCATTGTCCCGGTAACAGGGTTTGTAAACTAGATGCTCTTCTGCTCCATTTTGAAAATTTTGGCAAGGTCATTAAAATATGGCGTCTGTGTCTTGGAATGTCAAAAACATGAAAACTACCATTTTGCCGCAGTAAAGTTCCCCGGGCGTGTGTCGGCGATCAAATTCCCCTGTCCAGGGATATGATTTCCCCTTCTAAATGACTGTGTGGAGACATCCTATATTTTGTGTGACCACCCTGTGAAAATCTTTGATTGGCTTGATCTCCACTTTCACAGTGACCAAGGCTAAATTTGCATAGCTGTACTTTTAAATTTGTTGGCGAAGAAATTGTAATTGATACAAAATACTGCAGTTATTAAAAATACTGAATAAAATCTTAAAAGTTAAAGCGAATCTTCGTTTTACACATAAGATAACAATATCATAAAAGACTTGCAACCACACTTTAAGAATATCAAGGTAAGTAAACAATAGAAATGTACAGAGGCTTAAACTATGCAGGTTTTAAATGTGCTGATTTCCTATCTACCCAAATGGCCAACAACATGCCAAGGTCATTACACAGACTTTGTTAAATTTCTGCATATTTCCTTTGAATCAAAAATAGAAAAGTACCAAACAATGTAGAGCTTGTGCAACTGAGCCCTGATTGTAGAGAATTGTTCAATGATAACTTTCACAAGGATAGTTCAATCTATTGTTTTTAGGCACAAGTATTGCACAGTTTTTTTACTCACCTTTTTGTATAATAAAAACTTATTTCATCAAAATGTTAATTTACAAAATTAACCTCATGATCAGTGCTTTATGACTAAACTTACCCCAAACGTGCAGGTAGAATTGGACTTTTCGAACAATGAAATATGGGAAACTTGAATAGGTAACTTTTGGCAGTCTCTGTAATATTTTCATGTAATTTCTTACCAAAAATGAACGAAAATAACATTAGGTGAACAGATAAAAAGTCTGGCCAAGCAAGGGCCTGTGCTAGGGGCACTGTTCTGAGAACATCGACAACGTATGTCGACATATTGTGACGATAGAGGGCGCCTTTTTAGAAGATAGAGGGAGCCTTTTTAGAAACAATCTCTGAACATATATCTCTGGGTTTTTTTTCTGTGGATATATGCAATGAAAAATCAAATACAATTTTCGGGGGTGTCGTGTTATATAGCAGACGCATGTAGGAGCCATTCATCCATATCATTCGGGATGGAAACCAAATAGAAGGCCACTGCAGTACTGTATGATGTCTGCAGGCGATGTTAATTTTCAGGGGAATTTTTTTCACAGGGAAATTGACTGTTTTTTCATCTCAGGGTAGGGTAGCTTCATGTCTGCAGGGGAAATGGAATGAACAAATTTTTAGGGGAAATTTTTTGCAGGGCAGGGGAAATCGGCAAGTTTTTTCGCCTCAGGGCAGGGGAGCTTCAAAAATTGACGGTGGTGAGGGGAAACAGGCAAAAATAAGTGGGAGTGGGTAAAAATGAAGTTTGAGTGCAGGAGGGTAAGTCGAAAAATTTTCAGTCGGAGGGCAAATTATGAACGGCTAATTAATTACCCTCATGACTTAAATTAATCAGTTCACATTACTTGTCATGCACAATTATCTTGTCGTAGTAAATACCCCTTTAAAAGTGCATCGTTCGTGGGCTGCACCTGTAAGATGTTAATGTTTTCATGAAGTTTACTATTTATTATCTCGTGTATAAAGATTTTGTATACCTTTCTTTTGAAATTATTAGGGTTAATTGTCGATTAAAAGTGACGTGCAAACCCAGAAGTTGTTTGACATGTGTGTCGGCGAAGCCATAGACGCTGCACAGACATGCCTTATACTGTGCACGGGGCATTCCGTACAGAATACCATGTACCCTGTGACTGAAGTGGTGCGTCCATGGTCAGTGTATCCGTGCGTGTACCATCTAAGTATGAATAGGGAGTGGCGATTTAGATTTGTATTATCGTTAATGTGATTAATATTGGAGTCGTTCAGAAAGCCTTAAAAACAATAGTCTCCTTGCTGTAACATTTGAACTTGAAAACAAATTACATGAAAAGGGTCTATCTACAGTTTTAGACTTGTTAAATCTGTCTTTGCATTCTGTGATAGAATTTTAAAATTGTCTACAGTATTAGGACGTAAAACATTCCTTGAAAGCAAAGTTTGCTGATCTCTGGAAGAAAGCCATAGAAAGTAATAGAAACTATAGAAACATTTATTGTAAAATTGAAACTTTTTTCAAATATGAATATCCGTCTCTTTTTCAAAATCCCTTTGATAGAATAGCACTAACAAAAACAAGAATTTCAAATAATATTTTCCCAGATGAAGTTAATCGTTATAATAATATCCTTAGACACCTTAGACTTTGTACTTTATGCAAAAGAGATGTTGGAGATGAATTCATTGTATTATGATTTGTGAAAGTGCACCTGCACAAGGTTTAAGAGGTACTTACTGTAATTCTATTTTTTATATTCAGGTTCAGCTGAAACATTTTGACAAGAGGTCCTTTTCAATTACATAAGCTTAATGTTTTGTTCCGATGATTCCTTTGTGCAAATTACTGCAAAATTCTTTAACGAGCTGATGAAAGCTTATAACAAGTAAGTTTAAGATAGTTTTTTATCTCTCTGTTATGAAGTTTTTCGATTTTGTAATTATTTTGTTTTGTATTTCATTTTATACCAATGCCATGTATGTGTACACGGCTAAATAAATAAATAAACAGAGCAAGGTTTCGCAGGCGATTTTTCAGTAACTAGACCTCGAGCACCAAAAAAATTGGTTACACAAAGTAATGCAGGTCTGGTCTTGGAAAAAATACCCATTTGGGGTCGTAAAAGACGTGTCAACGAAAACGACGCAACCATTAACGAGACCTTGCACTGGCCGCGGTCAAAAATAACATCGGGGATTCACGAAAAACTACTCCACAGATATTAAAGTCGATTTTTTCCCCTCAAGACTATGATAACACTTATTAGGAACGCATAGAATGAACAACTTGAAAATCTATGGAGCGCTTTCACGAAAATCTGTATTTTCTTACTACGGAGAAAACCGGCCAACCGTCACGTGTGAGCGCTGGCTGTGCGTGTTGGTTTGAAGTAAAATCCTTAGGCCAAAGTAATTAAATTCTTTGTTTTGCGTCCCAACCCGTTTAGGTTTATAAGGTTTTCGTAAAAAACACACACAGTGTATTTGAATAGGAAATTTTAGGACATGGCCGCTTAGCTTTTCTGAACTAAAATTTTGTTACAATTTTTTATTTGCTGCAATCAAATTACATTGTGTTAATTTTCTTGTGTGTGTTTTTCAGCCGCTTAGACGCGTACCTTTTCCCATTTAGAGTGGACGCAAAACAAAGAATTTACTTACTTTGGCCTTATTAAGCATGCAAATAAGGTACCCATCTCTCGGCGTGCATCACCATCATCTATCATCATCATCAACCATAAGTATATTGCAACCCACCTCCGAGCTCAGACATAGTTCATTGCGCATGCGGAGTACAGGTTACCCATAATCTACAAGAGTTTTTTAGCTTTAACTTGTAAAAGAACCTTGTTTTACCATACCAACGTTTAAGGAAGCTAAAGAAAACCCAGTTTGACCTCCTTAGCCGAATGGACAAACAAATCCGCTTTTGTCGCTACATAGAAAACTTCCCCAAAGGACTTTATTTATTTTCCCTCAACCAATACATCAACAGTGAACTCACTGTCACAATTTTAGAATGCATTTGCTGACAAGTAATATTTTAAAAGCTGTAGTCAAAAGGCAGAGTTAAAAAATTCTGTCTTTCACTTTGCTGCAATCTACAATATCCGGCAAGCTATGCGTATTACAAAATTACTAAAATGTCTTAGTTCCGAGCAAACTGCAATAACGTTAAAACTTCGAATTACCTGTCTTATCTCTGTCCGTTGTATCCTCCAATATGCTCGGGACTCTATCTAAAGTCCATAGATACGGAGAAAAGTCAACAATTTTCAGCAATCAGCAAGACCCAATACGCTGTGTATTTGACGAAACGGTTAAAATGTCTCAGCTCGGAGCTAACAGCACTAACGTTAAAACCCCGTCCATGTTAAGAAATTACCAATCTATCTCAGTCCATAACATCCTCCAATAAGCTCAGAACTCTATCTACAGTCCATGGATACGAAAAGTCAGTCGGTCTGCAGCAATCTGCAAGATCCAATACGCTGTGTTTATGACGAAACAGTTAAAATGTCTCAGCTCGGAGCAAACTGCACTGACGTTAAAACTTCGTACGGGCTACGAAAGTACCAATCTTATCTCACGGATAGTCCACGGATACGAAAGTCAATCCCTTTGCAACAATCTGCAATATCCGACACGCTATAGTACGAAAATTATTAAAACGTCTCGACTCGGAGCAAACTCCGCTAACGTTAAAACTCCGTCCATGTTAAGAAATTATCATTTGTGTCCATGTTCGTATCATCCTCCAATATGTTCTTGACTCTATCTACAGTCAACATTTACGAAAGTCTGTCGTTTTGCAGCAACCTGCATATATTAGACACGCTGTGTATATTACAAAATTATTAAAATGTTTCAGCTCGGAGCAACCTGCCACTAACGTTAAAACTCTGTCCATGTTAAAATATTACCAATCTATCTCAGTCCGTAGCATCGTCGCTTCGATATACTCTGAACTCTGTCTATAGTCAACATTCATGAAAAAGCGCTGGGTTTCCAACACCCTGCAATATCCAATACAGTAACTATGTATATTACAAAACGGTTAAAATGTCTCAGTTCATGGCAACCTGCCACTAACGTGAAAACTCCAGCTATGTTAAGAAATTACAAAGCTATCTTATTTCTTAGCATCATCTATCTAAAGTTCAAAGATACGAAAAGTCAACCAGTTTGCAGCGATCTGCAATATACGACATGCTTTGTAAATTGCAAAATTATTACCAGATATGAACTGTAAATGCTCACGTGTTTCATTATATATTGCAGTTATGTGTAAATTTGAACCTTTGCCACATGTTTGCAACTTCATTGAAATAATTATGATGAACATAATAAACAATATTCACCACAGATTAACTCTATAGGTCATTAAGTATTCAAATATGTAATTAACTGAAATAAAAATAATTGATTTCTTTGACTGCTATCATTGTATCACCACTTTATATAGCAAGTGTAATTGCCTTTGGTCAAGTCCTTCAAACTATATATTCCAAACTTTGAAAGCTCATTAGATATGCAAACTATAAATAAGCTGACATGAAAACTTAAGTGCGAAATGATTCAAATATTGGTATAACCAGGTATAATCATCAATGTACATAGCATGTTATGCCAACTTTGATCAAATAAATCCAAGTATATATCCCTAATTAGGAAAGTTAATTAAATACACACATTAGGAATTGGCTGAAGCAAAAATGCTTAATGCTTTTCATAATGTTAGCCTACATAATAGTATCTTTAACGTACATAGCAAGTTTCATCAATTTTGGTTATGTAAATTCAAATATATATCCCTAATTTCAAAAATTCATTAAATATGCAAATTAGGAGCTGGATGAAGTAAAAATGCTTAATGACTTTCAATAATGTCGTATCGTAGCATCTTTAATGTACATAGCAAGTTTTGTCAACTTTGGTTTAGTCAATACAGATAAATATCCCTGATTATGGAAGTTCATTAAATATACAAATAAGGAATTGGCTAAAGTTCAAATGCTTAGTGACTTTCAATAATGTTCTATCATAGTATCTTGAATGTGCATAGCCAGTTTCATCAACTTTGGTCAAGTCAAATCAGATAAATACCCCTAATTAGGAAGTTCATAAAATATGCAAATTAGGAATTGGCTGATAGAAAAAATGCTGAATTACATTTAATAATGTTTTATCATAGTATCTTCAATGCACATAGCAAGTTTCATCAATTTTGGTCATGTAACTTCAAATATATATCCTTAATTTCAAAAATTCATTAACTATGCAAATTGGGATTTGGATGAAGTAAAAATGCTTAATAACTTTCAATATGCATACCAAGTTTCGTCAATTTTGATAGAGTAAATTCAGATATATACTCCTAATTAGGAAATTTCATTAAACATGCAAATTAGTAATTATCTTTCACGTCACCCCTTAATATCTTTCAAAACTGATATATCTTGGTGTGATCAACATTTGTAGCGATTCTCATCAAATTGTGTGGTCGTTGTCAATATATATCAATTTTTTCTAAAATCATTAATTATGCAAATGAGCAAAAAGTAAGCAAGCCACATCCACCAAAAACTAATCAGTTCTTGCCATTTGCAAACTAAATCTATGTACCAGATTTGATTCTGATCTGATGAGCCGTTTTTGAGATATTGAGTACACAGACAGACAGACAGACAGACAGACACACAGACACACAGACAGACAGACATCGCTGCGACATATGCCCACGTGTGTCAACACGTGAGCAAAAAATGTCTCAGCTCGGAGCAACCTGTATTAACGTTAAAACTCCTTCCATGTTAAGAAATTACCGATCTATCTCAATCCGTAGCATCTTCAAGTATGCTCGAAACTCTATTTATGGTCAACATTTATGAAAAGGCGATGTTTCAAAGAAACTGCAATAAACAGTGTGTATATTAACGGTTAAAATGTCTCAGCTCGGAGCAAATTGCACTAACGTAAAACTCCTGAAACTCCAGCCATGTTAAGAAATTGCAGAGTCATCCCAGTTCCTAACATCGTCCAATATGCTCGAGACTCTATATATAGTCCAATGTTATGAAAGTCTCTCGGTTTGCAGCAATCTGCGATGTCCCACATGCTATGTACATTACAAAATCATTAAAATGTCTCAGCTCGGAGCAACGTGCACTAACGTTAAAACTCCGGTATCACCCTCCAATATGCTCTTGACTCTATCTATAGTTAACATTCATGAAAGTCTCGATTTGAAGCAATTTGCAGCTGAATTTGCATGTATTAGACACGCTATATAGATTACAAAATTAAAATGTCGGTCTGACTCAGCTCGGAGCAACCTGCACTAACATTAAAACTCCGTCCATGTAAAAAATTACCCATTTTATATCTCAGTCCGTAGCATCGTGCGATATGCTCTGGACTGTATCTACAGTCAAAATTCATGAAGAAACGCTGGGTTTCCAACAAACTGCAATATCCAATGCGCTACGTATATTTACGAACCTGTTAGCAACTGTCACGGTTTCTAGCATCCTCCAATATGCTCAGGACTCTATCTACAGTCAACATTCATGAAAAAGCGCTCACTTTGCAGCAATCTGCGATATCCGACATGCTGTGTATATTACAAAATTACTAAAATGTCTCAGCTTAGAGCAAACTGCACTAATTTAAAAACTCCAGCCATGTTGAGAAATTACAAACTTTTATGCTATCTCATTTCCTAGCACACTCTGAAGTCATACGAAAAGTCAATCGGTTTGCAGCAATCTGCAATATCTGACATGCTAGTTATATTAGAAAATCATTTACGAATGCTACAGCTCGGTTGCAATGGTCTTATTTAATCTTCTAGACGTCTATTTACGATGGCGATTGGTCGCACATAGTTGGATAGTTGATCGCTCTATTGCTGATGTCTACTTCGCATGCTCAAAGACCTATGCAAATTTTTCGACCTACTCCATCACAAGACGTAGATAATGTCTGACCTAGGAGGGGTTGCCATACCCTTCTCGGTCAAGGGGGAAACTAGGTTTCAGAGCCATCTATGGATCCGATTAGCCTGAAAGATTCAGCTATGTAAGGGCGCTCCGCCATCTCCGACCCTACACCACACCTGTACCTGCACACAGCTGTACCCTTCCGTCTGGGATCCTATAACGAAGTATAATGCTGTACTAATTATCCTTATTCTTATGACGGGGGGGGGGGAGCACGCATCAGGGGTCAATAGGCTCAATATTTATTTATTTATTTATTTATTTATTTATTTATTTATTTATTTATTATTTATTTATTTAGGATGCAACTGTGGATGATTTGCTCAGAATGATTAGCGAATGGAATGAAATTCCAGCTGAAACACAGAGAATCCTCTACGTTGGAAAACAGCTTGAGTATGGCAAAGGGATGCATCTCAGTGACTACAACATCGAAAACAATTCAAATTTGTACGTGGTTCTCCGCTTGAAGGGTGGTTCCAACGAGGGAGCTAAACAGCTTGATGACAGCGTTGAGCTCACTGACGCCCCCGACATGATCACTTGGGACGATGACCCAGAAAACAAAAGAGCAAAGATGCCATGCGGCCATGCCATTGGTCCAGAGTCCCTGACAGCGTATTGCAGAAGTCTGCTGAGTTCTGGTAAATTTCGTTTCCTGTGTCCATACATCAGCAGTGATTCCACTGTGTACTGCGGTAAAGAGTGGCAGTACGTGGATGTGCGACGCCTTGCAGTCCTCACTGATGCAGAAAAGAAGGAATTTGAGATGAAAATCACCAACAATTACCTTCGTAAGGCTCAAGGGATACAGGAATGTCCTCAGTGCAAGTCTCTTTGCGAACGGGAAGATCGGAAGAGCAGACGCGTTATATGTCCTCTCTGCACCCACGAAAATGGAGGAACGTTGTTTGAGTTTTGCTGGTGTTGTCTTCATGATTGGAGAACCAACAACACCACCAACTGCGGCAACACTGCATGTAATGGTGAAGACCCACGACTGAAGATATTGAGAGAATGTCCAAAGAAGGAAGTCATTGGGGTATTGTGTCCTTCCCGCCGTGCCTGTCCGACTTGTGGCTCTCTCATAGAACATGAAACAGCCTGCAAACAGATGATTTGCCCCTGTGGTCAGAAGTTTTGCTTCATTTGCCTGAAGAAAGCAGACCGCGATGAGTACAAATGCGGAAGCTGGAATACCAAGTGCACCGTCGCTGACATTCAAACGAAAATCCCCGGAGCTGAATAAAATATGAGATGGCTGTCTTTGATTGACAATATTAATTTTGCCAATTCGACCACACGTATGAACGATAAATCAAACATTTATGAATGTGGCCTTATGTTGGATAAATGACCAGATTTTCACCGCACTGCAAAACCCTTTATTTTATTTCAGCGATGATTTGCCATCTTAGAAATACCAAGGTTAGTGGACAGATGTTCACATCTATGGCAAGAAAATTCGATAAAATCGATATTACAGAGATTATTTTTATGAAATTAGCAGAGTTAGAGCAAGACGTTTGCATAGTTCGTAGTTACTCCAACCCCAACATGAACAGTTCAAATCCAGTCATGTTTACTGAAACTAATTCAAATGGATATTCATTGTAGCTGTAAAATACACAAAAATGTCCTAACCTAAACCCACAGAGACAAACTAAAAGATTTACAACCACCAGCCAACGATTTCGTTTACATAGAATTCCTTATATGTTGCTGTCTTTTGGAGGATAATAAATATACTGATGTCTTTTTTCACTTTTAAAGATGAAAGAGCCGGTACTTAACTTTTATTATTTTTAACCGTCTTTGTTTTTAATGAACTACACTTTATTGTTCCACTCCTACAACATGTTGAGATACAGTATTCAGTTTTCCGATTCAGGAGGTACATTTACACGTAAACTGCATTGTTATTGTTGACAAGTGAATTCTGGTCAGGACTAGAATTCAAATGTAAATAATAGTATTGCATTCTACACTTATAGATGCTGCATAGACAAGCCAGCTAATATGTGTTTTGACATGGTTTGTGGAGAATTTGCAATCGACATACAAGACAAAACAAGTGAAAAAAACCACCAAAACTTGCAGCTACACCCTACCGACCCTTTAACTGACACTTGGGTACTTTATCTTGAACGTAAATTCATCTTCCGTTCACGTGATGATAGTTGAGATATAATTTGTGTTTACAATTATGTATAATCAGTTGATTTAATGACCAGATAAGCAACTTGTGAGATGTGTATACGTATCTGTTAATCAACTTCTCATGCTTACCCCGTTGATGTTATCGAAATATATTTTGTTTTAATTGGTTTTTATTTTTAATTCGAATGATTTCTAGTATGCCCCTGTATTTCTCAACTTCATCTAATCGTCAACTACCTATTCGGGGGAAGAAGATAGCCATGTAATAGGTAATTGCTCAGCAAGTCCTAGCACTTTTCATGATATCAATAAACAGTTGTTCTTTATTCAACATTGTGAATTACAATTTTGTGAAGACGCATTGTAGTTAAAAGCATTTCCAAGGCAAAACCGTGCCATTTCTTGAATAAAAAGATTTATGTCTGGAATGAAAATTCACACAAAGTAAGTCGTCTCGATTATGCTCACAAGTTATTTCTTCTTCCACATTACTTCGGTGTTGGTGATAAAGACGCTAAATAATTCTCTGTGTCGTCAAGTCGACGACATTGGTAAATCATTCAAAGTTGTGAGATTTGTTGACGAGGAAGAGGCCAGCAAGTCATAATGTAGTCACCAACAAAGTCATTCGTCCTTGATCCGTCCAAAACTCCACTGGCTGAGTTAAAAACTCTCTTGATCCCCTACCTCATCACAGACATGATCAACATGTCCATTCGAACTATAGTTGCATTTTTAAGCAGTAAACAGTTTCTATAGTGCAATTTCTTTCCAAACTACTCGAGAAAATCGTCGCTGCTTATGTAACTGGAAAACTCATGGAAAACTCAGAAAACTCACTCCTCATACAACTTCAGTATGCATACAGAAAGTATCAAAGTACAGAAAGTGCAGGCTTGAAAGTACCCAATGACATCCGTTAATCTGTGGACTCTATGTTATCCATGGCGACTGTATCTTACTCTTTGCTTTGATACTCCGAAGGGCAGCCATCCAGCCGATTTTCATAAATTGTAACCGTTGGTAATTTAAAATGTAAAAGTGCTATTCTCACGTATTATGAATATAATTAATATGTTGAAGGCAAAATAAAGTAAAATAAGGTAAAATAATAGATTTTCGTAACTGCCCTCCCTCTACGATTTGAAAATTTGAAACGCCTCATAAAAGAAAACATGCTGATAGATAAGTTCCCCTCTGCCCACTCGCCGCCAAGAAATCTCCCCGTTTCCCTTCTCCAAACCAAAAACTCTCCTCTGACCGCCACCGTTAAAAATTCCCGCTGCAATCTCCTTGCCTCATGCGTTTCTGCTATTGGCACCCCTACCCCCCAAAAAACACATGAATCTTATTCCCTAATCGCCTATTGACATTGCCCAAGATCCCCCTCCAACGGAAGAAATTCCCGCTCTCTGCTCGTTGATAAGGAAAACTTTTGCCCGCCCGCCTGCGAAGACATCGCTTACGAACAGTTTCTTGCACGAACACCTTTTTTTAGCTCTCCAAGATTGTACTTTTTGACCACATCATATGCTCCATAGACGCACTCTTCTTAATGTGTGCATGTGTATATATATATATATATATATATATATATATATATATATATATATATATAATATATATATATATAAACACAAATTACTTCAAGTAGAAAGTAATTAAATTATATCTGTTGCTTAAATTTCATGCATCCAGCAGTCTCACTGTGATTTCCCACAAAGACATACTTATATAATATAATGCATATATGTGTGTGCAACCACGTATGTATACTTTTATTTCAATACTATTATTATACTGTTATTGATTTACATGTGAGAAGGTGAACGAGATGATGACAAACTTAATTTCAGTGAAAGGTAAGGTAACGTGTATTTTCCTAATACTCTATAAATGGTTTCGATTTCTTTACAAACAGTTTGATATTTATAAAAAATTCTCGGGATTACCATCATAAACTTTACGTCTTATTAACAGTGATCGTGCAGAACATCTAGTATCAGCAGAGTTTCAGAGACGTACCATTGTTTTCGGAGGGGAGAGCGGTCAGGAGACTGGCTTGAATTTTCTTTTCCTCCCTTTGAAACTAAATAAATGTGTACTCTGGCGTCGAAAGAGTATTCCTACGTATTTCCCAAGAATTCCACGTTTTTTCCTTTTACAGTCATACAAAGCAACGATAAGCATCTGTTAGACCATTTTTAGCTTTGCCCACTGTACAGACACGCCTCAAAAGATGTTATAGTTCATTCCAGAGTTTCCAACTGTCAAGGGAGATATTGTTTTACGGTCACTTTATTCTAAAAATACTATCAAAACAGAAATATTCCCCTCTTCTCTTATTTGGTTCTCGTGAAAAGTGTTGAAAATCTCCAAACTCTTGGTTTTGATTTAATGAATTTGTTCTTATTTCCTCACAAGCAAATTGGGACTTTATCGTATTTTTTCTCGTGTTGCACGGCGACGTAGAAATCCGCTCAAGACGTACACAGATCTCAGCGAACGCTTTGGATATCACTGACAAGACTGTCACGAAGTATTAGCGCTCTCATTTTCCGTGCAAATGTACGGGACAGTTAGTCTTGGTTTTACAGACGGTCTCAGAGTATTTCATATTGACTGTGGCACACATGCACTGTTACTATAATATTATTACATTTTGAAACTCATGCAATATAGTGTCTCTGTTGTCACGTACAAGCAACCCAAACTGGAGTGAAACTTTATACATACACAGTGCAAGCAACCGGTTTTGGCTATCGAACGCTATCTTCGACTTTAATAATCGTTGACCGCTTTCCTCGGATGCAGAAGGAGGAGGGAGTATGGAGGAAGTGGGTATGGGAGTAATTTTTTTTTTTTTGCTAGGCAGAGTGACAGCAATTTTTTTTCTACTGTCAGACCTGCATTAATTTTTTTTTTCAAATGGAGTAGCAGAGCAATTTTTTTTATTTGTCATCAAGTTTGTAATGCGTTGTTCATAACTATACCACGTCACTGGTTCACAACTGTACCTATTAATATCTTGTTCTGTGCAAGTAGAAAGAACTAGCAGTTTGTATGAAAGATGTCTACCAACCATACTTCTGCTACTTAATTTTTTATGTACAAGCGGTAACTGGTAAAATATCCCTGAGGAGCTAAATGATCCGGGGAGTGCTGTACTCCTGACCCCTGTGAATTGCTTTCCTTTAAGCCATCATAGTAGTACAAGGATCCAGAAGAGTTCATAGCTGTAGTTTAATACCCATTTTATAAATTTATGTTATTTTACTGAGATTCATCGATGTCTTGATGAGAAAGACAGTGTTTCACATATCACAGGATGGTTCTATATATTCATTTTAATTGTAACAAATGAAAAAAATGGAAATTCTAGTATCTTTACAACTTTAAATTATAGAAACACTTTCTGGCAAAATCAACTTTGCTCAGTACTATACCTGCTTTTCTTTAAAGTTCCATTAGCTGTATCTTCTGGCGATTTTTCCGTTAGTTTTGATTGAAATGATCACTGGCTCATGTTGAATAGCCTGTCAAATAACAGAGAATCGCATATTATTCGGAAACATTACGTGCCCTACAACTAAATAACATGTGATTTTACAACGAAAATTTCAATTTTTGTCCGGACAGAAAATACAAACTGTTGACACGCGAATTGCAACGTAGGCATTCTTCTGCACCTGCGCGAGTTATTTACAGCAATTTCAAAATAAATATTCATTACTTATGCCCGGTACTTACGTCGTAGTCCATTGTCCGAGCACGTTGCGTAGCCAGATGTCTAGCAATCCACAACGCAATGTTGTTTTGATCCGACAATAAACGTGAACTTGTACATCTGGCGTGATCGCGGCGTCACCATATCTGCGTTCTCCCCACCAGCACGCTGAGCACGCCAGACGTCAACAAACGAGCTCGGAAGGGCAATACGTCTGAACAAAAATTAGCAGTTTTATGTGGCTTAACATCACTAGTCATGTTTGTTTCTTCGTAAACAACATTTTGCAACAAATATGAGCCTCCAACTTGGAATTTTCGAGGTAAAAAAATGGTCAAAAGTTACAAATAATGGCCCTTTAAAAGAGTCATTCCTTTTAAGTTCTCAGAGAAGTAATATCTTTTGTGGTCAGAGAAACGAGGCTCAGACATTGTATTTCACAATATTTGTTGTTCCTCAAATTTTCACTGTCAACTTGTACATCTTTCTAACAAATTCATATGGAGAGAATAATATATTGGTTTTAATATTAGTTTATTGACCCCTGTCTTGAGGTTTAAATTTTCACAATTTACAGAAGCCAAATTGTCCCCTTTAGATAGTGCCTATGCCATTGAGATATTGCGACAGAAATCCTGAAATATTTATTGGGTCAGAAAAGGGAAGGAAAATATTGAATGCACTGAGGTGTAAAGTAGACCTATGTAGTGCATGCTTATATCATAAGTGCTGGAAAAAAACATAAGAATATCTTGTAAAAACATTTGCGCCGCCTATGGCGGCGCGTCGGCAAAGAGTACATAAGAATAAGGTTTCCAAATTTTGCTCATTTCAGGTGCATTGTGACAATTTGTTTTCACTTCTGTCAGTTATGACAATTTTTTTTCTCAAGCCATTGCAGGATCAATTTTTTCCTTCTATTTCACCTGGTGACAATTTGTTTTTTCTCAAAATCCTCCATATTCCCCCCAGATAGGGGTCTAAAGTACATTGCCATACACTAACGTTTTTGTTCGTTCGCGTTCTTGGATTCGCTCATCAACACTGTTTTTCATGCCTCGTAGCTTTTTATTTGTATATTTTGGACAGACTTCAGTTAATGCCCCGATGTTCGCTTTGCGGGAACAAGAATCCAATTTGTCAGATAGGTTGAATGTTAAGTGTCATAACGTTAAGACTCCTTTTCACTTATTTCTACCTCGCGGCCTCCATCGTTACCCGACTGTTTATCCCAGTGACCTGTAGTTTTATACGGAAAAATGGGGACTTTTTGCCAGACGGTGCGTCGCAAATCGATGTCCTTAGGTTTTAACCGAAAACGAAGAGATTTCCAATTTCCGGAATGTTCTAGAGAACACGTAACTCTTCCCACGGAAAAAACCTGTAGGGAAATTAACAGACCACTGAGAAAGCAAAAAATATATCACTTTTAAATATAGGTGCTACACCGAGGTAATTCGGGGTGGGTGGATGGGGGTAATTTTCAGAAGCTGAGGCCGCGCAGTTCTGTACTAGACATAAGTCCGC
The DNA here is from genome assembly GCF_041260155.1 of Ptychodera flava. Classification (NCBI taxonomy): domain Eukaryota; kingdom Metazoa; phylum Hemichordata; class Enteropneusta; family Ptychoderidae; genus Ptychodera; species Ptychodera flava. Next base: position 4,731,109 of record NC_091933.1, on the reverse strand, counting down.
CTTTTCCTAATTTCACGAACTTATAAGTTGACAGAAACCAACCTTTTCAGGGTACTGAACGGGAACAAGCATAAATAGCATGCCACTTTTCTTGCAAACTTCAACACTGATTTGTCAGGACCAGGCCTGATCAACCTTCCGCCTCACCGGCAGTTGGACGTTTCGGGGGAATATTGAAAACGGGGGCGATTTTCTAGCGTGATGTAGCGGTGAGTTGGAAGGAAATTTATGGGCGGAAAGTGAAATTATTGGCGGGAAAACTTCCAACTTTGCTAGCCAAGTGTTTCTTCGGACAGAGACCCCCTGTGTAACAACTCTTGCCTGAATGTTGTTAGTGACAGCAACATCGTACAGGAAATGGCCTGTATGCAGTCAATCATGTAACTCGTTACCATTGCACTAACTTCACACTTCGAAATGACAACACCGTCTTGTGACCTCGAGGAACATATCATGGCGCTTTTTCCACCATTAAACTGACCAACCATGAAAGAAAGGAGCAATGCTACCAGTGAGAAGGGCAATATAAATAACTCGACTCTCAAGACCTACATTGAAAAACTGAGACACAGTAGAAGAGACAATCTATTCGACAATCATCTGTGAAAATCTGGTGGACTTCTGTTCACGCGTTCTCGAGTTAAACTCTTTTGAGCGTGCTGCAAAGTGATAAAATGCCGAACTGAGAAAAGGGTGATTAAGTAAATTTGTTCGGTTTTTGCTTTATGAATGGTCATAAACAATTTACTCGACAGATAAAACACCAAAACAAGATAGTGCTATCATCGTTTTGGCCAGAACAGTATTTTCACTCATTGAAATCAGTGTCAGCGGTTAAAATAAGGCTAAAAAGAGCGATTTTCGGGAGCGATGTCACCTCATCAGACCACGATGTACACAGTGGCCGATGACTAAATAAACTTGAGGAGTACCCAGGAAGGGATTATGCATAATTATGACGGATTAGCTGTAAGTTGTAGACAGAGTATTAACTGTTCGACCTAACTGTCGGGACTGCTACGGCATCTCGATGCCGTCGACACAAGCGTAAATATAATGTAATTTTATGTCAGCATTCGATCTCGGAAAGGGTTCATAGCCGCGGAAGTTCTGATTGAGCGATCCCGATAATGAGTGACATAGCGAATTGAAAATCGGTTGACACCACAACTAAAAGAACCTGCATTCATGTAGATCACGGTCCCTCCACAAAAGGGACCGTGTGGAGATATAGATCGGCAGTGTCTGTGATTATGAGGGCAAAAAGGACCTCCATGCTGCGATTCAGTCAGCTGCTGTTTTTTTCGAACTTCACGCGCCTTGAAAACAGATAAGGGAGCGTTCAGTTATTATGGCCGGGGGTGGGCCGGCAAATTCTTTCTGCGCATCAGTCAAAATAAGTGAACCCCCCTACCCATTGTACCAAAAAATTGATGACCCCCTTTCAAGATGACAAAAATTTCATGACCCCCTCACATTGCTTGAGTAAATTAGCTGCACACACAAACACCTCAGGGGTATGGAGCGATAGAATCCCCCCAAAAGAGCTTAGATTTTTTCAAATGACCTTCCTTACAAACTCAAAAGGTGTTAATGCTCAGATTTCTCATTCTGACTTGCTATACTTTTGAAATTACCCCTCAAAGGGGTTTGACAGAAATTACTGGTGGATCGCAATATTTTTGCGCAAGAGTGTGTGTACATATTTTGATATTTGGATTTAATTAAAAATCAGCTGTTGATAATGTTGATTCACTATACATGGTATACATATATTTTCTCATACATGTATGAGAAATCTATGTATACTTTCTCAATGCAAAACTATATCTATGCATTTATAGATATTTGATAATTTACATAAATGTACTTAAATGGAATAGGGTTGTTACAACTGGCATGTGGACAAAAAGTTTGACCTTAGAATTTCACCAAAAATGTTCATCCACTATACATGGGAGTCAATGATAAAATTGTGAATAATTTTGTTTCCAATGAAAAACTTGGTATACTTGTGCATATACAGACGTTCAATAATTAACATAATTGTACTTGATTAGAATATGATGGTTAAAGGTGCATATTATGTGTACAAGAAATCTGATTATGGAATTTCACTGAAAATGTTCATCCACTATACATGGGAGTCTATGAGGAAAGTATGAATAATTTTTTTCCAATACAAAAATAGGTAAACCCATGTATTTATGTACTCTCGATTATTGATATCAATGTAATTGATTAGATTAGGGTGGTAACAAATGGATGTATTCGCCACGAATTGGATTTGGAATTATACCAAAATGTAGATTCACTGTACATGGGAGTCTATGAGGAAAATATGAATAATTTTTTTCCAATACAAAACTATCAAAATCTGTGTATTTATAGACATTTGATAATTCATTTTAAAGTACTTACTTAGCCTAGGATGGTTCAAGGTTGATCTGTGTGCAAAAGAAATTAGATTTTGGAATTTCACCGAAATGCTGATTCACTTTACACTGGAGTCTATGAGAAAACTAAGAATAATTTTTTTACAATGCTAAACTAAATTAAATTGTGCTTTTATAAGTGTTTGATAATTGATACAAATGTACTTGATTCAAATAGGGTATTTAAAAGTTCAGATGTGGACAACAATTATGATATTGGAATTTCACCTAAAAGTATTATTTAACTTTTCATGGTACTAGTAGTCTCAGTACAGGTAACTGTTAAATAATTTCCCTGACAAAACTTGCTATATCTCTAATATGTAAGTAATAGGAATTGTTCATTGCCCTTAGTGCAGTGAGCTTGATTTACAATAAGACAAGCCTCAGAGTTGTCAAGTCAAGATGTTCATGTGACAGATAATTATACTTTTGTTCAGATTTACAGGTGAATAACTTCAGAGAATGAAATCATGCAACGAATCATTTTTATCTCCCAGAATATTTCTGAACACTGAAACTGCTTTTTGACGGGACGGATACTTATGAAAATTAAGTGCCCCCCCCCCTCTGAGCTGTTTGAAAAATACATGACCCCCCCCCCTTTGCAGTTTTCAAATTTGAGGTGAAACCCCCCCCCCCTGGATTTTGCCGGCCCACCCCCGGCCATAATAACTGAACGCTCCCTAAACACTCACTACTCAACTCCGAGCGTATAGACAATAGCTTGCCTTCGCTGTTTACGACATTTCTGAGGTGAAGACCGTTTCTCGAGTCATTTTGGCTGTCATAGCGAAATGCCAGTCAGCGGCAACAAAGTCAAGGGAGAGAATTCGAGAAAACTTGAAGAATAGGACAAGAACGTCATATCCTCTGAGCCTCTGTTCTCGTCGAGGGCTGTCCCAAAACTGTGTCATCGGTATCGTTTATGTTTCATCGGACGACAAACAGCCAAATAATCGGCCATTTGGCTGTATAGTATGATCCTTTGTCTGACATTCTCAGGCTATCTTTGACACGGTTTGGTTGTTTTGGACTTTCGATGACCCTTTTTCGTTTTCTTCCTTTCATGATGCTGTTTCTGTCTCTGCCTTGGATGCTGAACATGTACGGGTACGCGTACGTAGCGGTATTCATGTAATCACCATCGCCATGTAGCCTCCAGTGGAACGTACCATTTATGTGTACGGGCGGGTGCTTTTTCAAACGCGCAAAAGTGCCTCAAATAAAGCATTTGGTCACAGGCGGCCCATACACTATTGATAAGCTTATTATTGAGTTTTTCTCAGTTTTTCTCTGTCACTGTCAGTCCCTCTCCTTTTCTTCATGCTCTCACTGATCGTAGTAAATAAAATAAATGACTGTATAGCCTAACCTATAGCCTCTTGACTCTTTATTTATTATACATCCCATTACAAGGACGTTTATCGATATCTCTCATATACATGTACACTTCTCTTGTAATTAATTAGTCAACACAACTAATTATGCTAATCCGTAGGCTTATCAAGGGTTGGCCAACATTGCAAAGATAACCTTTCCTATTTTTTCGCGATGTTGACCATCACGTAATATCCCCGTGAAGTCCACGGATTAGCATAATTAGTTGTGTTAACTAATTAATTACAATATGTGTGTATGAGAGATATACGTCCTTGTAATGGGATCTAAAATAAATAAAGAGTCACAGAGGCTAGGTTAGGTTATATAACCATTTATTTTATATACTCCGATCAGTCAGAGCATGAAGAAAAAAGAGAGAAAATGATAGAGAAAACAGTGAGAAAACTCAGTTATAGTTTTTGGACCGCCTGTGATTTGGTATGTGTAAAGCAACTACAAGTACACGGCTTGCCGACATAACTCGTCTGACTTTGATTACGCTGCCAAATATAGTCTTAGGATTCTGATCAAAACTACTGTCTGCCCCGATGATCATTGAAACACGGTCTCTCCACGTCACAAAACGTCATACGCGCCAATGGGCGGGCGATCTTTGACAAGCGAACTTGACCGTGACTTTTTATCACTTTTATTTGATAATAACTACAGGTCCTGCCATTACTCATGCTGTAGATTGTAACACTCGATATATGCTGCTATTTGTGATCCGTACTAACCTGAAATAAAATCGTCAAAAATGTCACGTCTGGCCTCGTTGTGTCGCTAATACTCAGAGGTTGCCATCTTTTGGGAGCGGCCACCCCTATGAGAACCAGATATGAACTGAAAATGCTCACGTGTTTCAATATATATTGCAGTTCTGTTTGAATTTGAACCTTTGCCACTTGTTGCAACTTCATTGAAAGTATTATGATCAACATAATGAACAATATTCACCACATTAATTCTAAAAGGCCATGAATTATACAAATATGTAATTAGCTGAAATAAAAATATTAAATTTCTTTGACTGCTGTCATTGTATCACCACTTTATATAGCAAGTGTAATTACCTTTTGCAAAGTCCTTAAAGCCATACATACCAAACTGTGAAAGCTCATTAGATATGCAAATTGTAAATAAGCTGACATGAAAATGTGAAATGACTTTCAATATTGTTTTAACCTGGTATAATCATCAATGTACATAGCATGTTTTGCCAACTTTGATCAAGTAAATCCAAGTATATATCCGTACTTAGAAAAGATCATTGAAAACGCAAATTAAGAATTGGTTGAAGAAAAAATACTTTATGACTTTCAATAATGATGTATCATAGTATCATTAATGTATATACAAAGTTGCGACAACTTTCGTCTAGTCAATTCAAATATATATTCCTAATTAAGAAAGTTTATTAAATATGCTAATTAAGAATTGGCTGAAGTAAAAACGCTTAATGATTTTCAATAATGTTGTATAATAGTATCTTCAATATATGTAGCAAGTTTTGTCAACTTTGGTCAAGTCAATTCAGATATATATCCCTAATTAGCAAAGTTTATTAAATATGCAAATGAGGAATTGGCTGAAGTTAAAATGCTTAATGACTTTCAATAATGTTGTATCATAGTATCTTCAAAGTAAATGACAAGTTTCATCAACATTGGTCAAGGTAATTCAGGTTTATATCACTGATTAGGAAAGTTCATTAAATATGCAAATTAGGAATTGGCTGAAGAGATAATGCTAAATTACTTTTCATAATATTGTATTATATTGTCTTTAATGCAGATAGCAAGTTTCATCAATTTTGATCGAGTCAATTCAGATATATATCCCTAATTAAGAAAATTCATTTAATATGTAAATTGGGAATGACTGAAGTAGAAATGTCTTTTGACTTCAATAATGTTACATCATAGTGTCTTTAGGGACTGGTCAGTTTCTACAGCCTGGGGGGGGGCGGTGGATTCATGGGGGGGGGTCACCCTGTTTTTGACTTTGGTGATAGGGGGGTCACCATGTTTTTGAAATGCCCAATAGGGGGGGTCAGTGTGTTTTTGAATTTTGACACAGGCTCATCATTGCCTAAAATGCTAGTGTCAGCCTCAAATTTCATCATTCAGTTGTATTTTTCGGCGCGCCCTTTGGGCGCACAACTTTAATAATCAGTCATATTTTTCAGCACGCCCAACTTTAACATATCAAGCATACATATATCAGAGATATCTGTATGTTCAATATTTTTCAGCGTGCTCTTCAAGCTCATTACTTTAATACATCAGACATTTTTCAGCACGCCCTTCAGGTGCATGACTTTAATATACAAGGCATATACATCAGAGATATCAGGATGTTTCATATTTTTCGGCGCGCCCTTTGGGCGCCATACTTTAATAAATCAGAGATATATGCCAGAGATATCTTGATGTTTGCTAAGTGAAAGTGTACCATCATGAAATCTGCAGTTCATATGAAAAGCATGACAAAGAAAGATGCTTTTTTATGAACAAAATAACAGTTAAAAAAGGCAGTTTTTGTCATTATTAGCTGTGCTTTTATGGTTTCAAAGGTCCTCTCAGACACTGTACACATCAGATTTGGCTACAAAAGCTCTCTATGGCTCCTCAGGAGATTTAATTGGATGGTTGGCAAGTCTTAACACCCATCAAAGTTTTTGATTCACTGCTTTTTCCTCTTTGATATTAATGATTGACATCTATTTCTGTACAACAGTTCAGGACATCTGGTTAAGCATAGAAAGTGTGAAATACATTCACAGCTCATTCAAAATACAGCTCATTCAAAATGTACTGTATTCAAACTTTAAGATTGACACTTTGAAATTCCTATCTTACAACTGACATGTCAACAATTTCATTAAAACATAGAATGACTATTTAAAATATATGTAAAACGTAAAATATAATATATATATATATATATATATTATATATATATATATATATATATATATATATATATACATATATATATGTCCACCTTTTGTTTTACCTATGTCGCGCGCGGGGGGGGGGGTCACCCTGTTTTCAAAATTTGGAATAGGGGGGGTCAGCCACTTTTTGACGTCGGCAAAAAAAAATCCACCGCCCCCCCCCCCCCCAGGCCGAAGAAACTGACCAGTCGCTTATTGTACATAGCAAGTTTCATCAATTTTGATCAAGTCTATTCAGATATATATCCCTAATTAGAAAAGTTCATTAAATATGCAAATTAGGAATTGGCTGAAGTTAAAATGCTTAATGACTTTCAATAATGTTAAATCATAGTATCTTCAATATACATACCAAGTTTGGTCAATTTTGATGGAGTCAAATCAGATATATATCACTAATTAAGAAAGTTCATTAAATATGCAAATTAGCAACTATCTTTCATGTCACCCCTAAATGGTTCCGACTGATAATATATCTTGATGTGATCAACATTTGTAGCAAGTCTCATCAAATTGTGTGCAGTCATTCTCAATGTATAGCCGTTTTTTCTAAAATCATTAATTATGCAAATGAGCAAAAAGTAAGCAAGCCACACCCACCAAAAACTAATCAGTTCTTGCCATTTGCTAACTAAATCTATGTACCAGATTTGATTCTGATCTGATCAGCCGTTTTTGAGATATTGGACCAACAGACAGACAGACAGACAGACAGACAGACAGACAGACAGACAGACAGACATCGCTGCGACATATGCTCACGTGTGTGAACACGTAAGCAAAAAACGTACGATCCACCGTTCTGCGCCTGATCGCTACGCATACACACGATCAGTGACGATGATCTTGACACACGCAGTTACGGTACATGTAGATGTCAATGGGATTTTCACAGCGGATGTTGTCCAAGTGCAGGCGACAATACAGTGGCGCTGCCGCTTAGCTTAATCCCTTGCCAATCAAGACTTAGCGGTAGTCTCAAAACGCAAAAACATGCATCTGTTCCTCTTGTAAATTTTATCGCAAAATTTGAGCCAGAAACAGAAACTTTCAGACCATGATATTCTTCACACTTGAAGATCAATATTACAGGAATACTTTTAAGGGAAAATACAAATTTACGTGTTTTCGACATAAAAAACCCCTGTAAATGTGGAAAGCTACCTTTAATACCTTTTACAGCTACAATTAAAAGGAGTGCAAGAAGACCCATGTTACCTTCTGTCTCTCACAGCAACGACGCAATATTCGATGACTAAGGATTTACCTGCATGATCCGTTCAAGTCACACGGTGCCTGCATATAAAGCGTTTTGTTTGTCGTATTGTCGTATGCGTCTATAAATAGAAGTGATTTCACGCTGACATTATAAGTGTGCGCCCTCAATGCAGCTTCAGACTGAATAGCAGTTGAACTCGATGCCATATCAGACAATGGACTCTAAATTCAGAGCGGTTTTTTTTTCTTCCACCTCAGTCAGCAGATACTGATTTCGTTACGGTTGAGCGTTCATATTATTATCATATCGTAAAGGACAAACTGTGAAATAATTCGCACAACGCTGTATTGCTCCATGTAAAAGTGCAATTGAGAAGTGAAATGTGAAAAGGCTGTGGAGAAAAGTGCAATCAATATGTTACAATGATAAGAGGCGAAAACCATTCTACACAACTCCATTCAGGCCTCAATACAACTTCTTTTTCAGCTGAATCATCATCATTTCAGCTGAATCATCAGAAATGCCCCGGGGGGAAACCCCGTGTTTCGTACACGCTATATAAAAGCTTGCTGTAAACAAGTCTATGGTATTTGTAAGATCTTTAGACGGGAGAAGTGTTGCGCTCTATTCTCATTTTTACCAGCCGGCAAATTTTCTCTGATTTTCATCATGGGTAACCTATGGCAACTCTTTATTTATGGCCTCAAACATGAACTGAAGATCATCAATATCCATAAGGTAAGTGTAAGAGATAGATCGATACCGATATCTACAAGCAAGATTTCTCGGCTCGGGCCGAAAATGAAACACGCTATTGAGTGTTACCTTTCTCAACTTTCTCAGTGTTGAAAGCTTTACATCGTTTTGATTGAGTATTTTAGCCTTGCTCTATGTGACTGTATTCAATTTACAACTCTTGATGTTGTTGTTTTGACAGATTATTTCATTATAAACATGCTTCCACTTTCATTCTGATCACTGTAGACTGAAACTTGTTATCTACCGCGTGATTTATGCCCCTATCAGTGTTAGAGGAATTTTACATTTTTCCAAACAATGTCACATTCCCCACCCACGGGCGACAAACATGTCAAATACCCATTGATGGGGCAAATGGCTGCTACATGTTGACAATTTAGGACTTGCCTTGATACAAGTGAAAATTCTAGGCAAGGTGCACAAAGCCAGTCTTCTTGACAAGTGCTTGCAGCGTTGCTTGGAAGGTCGAAAAAAGGCCCGGGATCGAAGTGTGAAGCCGAAGGCCGAACCTCGGTAGTATTAGTACAACCAAAGTTCGGCCTTCGGCCTCAAACTTCGATCCCGGACTGGGTCTTCGATCGACTATCCAAGCAACGCCGCAAGCACCTGTGGTCTTCCTCTGTGTCCCCACTACATCACATTCGGCATGATGACAGTCACTAGTCATGGCAACAAGTCCAAACGACCTATTTTTCAGTTTCATTGTCTCGGTAACAGGTTTGACACACTAGCTCTCTTCCGTTCCATTTTTAGCTACTTTTGACAATAGTCTATAGAAGCTATTGGGATGGGTATCCGTCCGGCGTCCGTCGTCAGTCTGTCTGTCTGTCTGTCTGTCTGTCTGTATGTATGTATGTATGTATGTATGTATGTATGTATGTATGTATGTATGTACGTACGTACGTATATGTATGTATGTATGTATGTATGTATGTCCGTTTGTGAGGCGTCCGTCCACTCAAATGTCTTGAGAACCGCAGTACTTACTGATTTGATATTTGTGTAGATGAAAAATATGATTATGAGAAACAATATTTGTTAATTTTTTGATATTGTTGAAAATATGTAAATTAGCGCAAAAAGGCGTTTTTGGTAAAAAATCTTCTTCATAACCGCTGGTCAGAAAGCTTTGTTATTTGATATACAGGTCTCTAGGGATAACCCAACTTAGATTTGTTCAAATTGTGATGAAATATGCAAATCTGTATTTTTAAAGATTTTTTGTCATTTTTGGTCAAAACTTTATTTCATCGCAATTGCTCGTCTGACGTCTTTGATATTTGGTATACAGGTTCCTACAGATGAACTAAATATGATATATTGAATATATGATGAAATCTTCAATTTTTGTATTTTTGGTGAAATTTTTGCCATATTTGGTCAAAAAATGTGTTTCTCAAAAACTACTCGTCTGATGCCTTTGATATTTGGTATACAGGTTCCTAGGGGTTGTCTTAGTGTGATATATTGAAATTTGATGAAATCTTCAATTTTTGTATTTTTGGGTCAATTTTTGCCAGTTTTGGTCAAAATATTTGTTTCTCAAAAATTATTGATCTGATAGATTTGATATTTGGTATACAGGTTCCTAGGCTTTATCTTAATGTAATAAATTGAAATTATGATGAAATCTTCAATATTATATTTTTGCAGCTAATTTTCCATTTTTGGTCAGGCCATCCTGAAATGAGCAATCAAAGATATCTACCTTCTTCATCAATACATGTGTCACAAAAAGTTATTCTCTACATAACACAGCAGAGCTCTGTCGACTGTTGGGTCGCTTGCTTTTTCAAAACCGCTGGTCAGACAGCTTTAATATTAGGTTTAGAGGTCCCTAGGATGACCTTAGTGAGATAATTTCATACAGTCAGGAAATACTTAATTTTGTATCCATGTCTATAGTAGCTTCAGGGACATTGGCCCTATGTTTAGAAAATGTTGACGTGGCGACTGTGTCTTGAGATGTTGAAAATAACATGAAAAACTACCATTTTGCAGCACTGTCAGACGTATCGTCTATGGCATGAGATTAGTGCTAAGTTGTGTTAAAATTATTTCATTTTTGATGTTATTTTTCGTTGTGTTTACATTTTAATCGATTGTCTTATGTTCTCATATTATTCGTATTTTTAATTTCATTCTCTTTTATATTTTTGCCATTATTATTTTTATTATGTTTACATTTATATTTCGTTTTGTCATTTTGTTTGCCTGTTTTTACATTTGATTAAAAATGTAAACACGACAAACACAACAACTAAAGCTTACAGTTGTGACCATGGCCACGACCGCCAGCCATGGCGTTTTTATCCTAGTGAAAAATGCAAAAATCATCGCCAGCTGAACGATATTTATTCGGCCGGGAGATCGTTATGGAATCAAGTGCCCGAGGAGACAACACTCAGTTAAATTTTCGTGGTCAGAATAAAAACTAGTTTTCAGGGCCGATGATCTCGTTTATGGCTTCGGATTTAAAGGCTGCGTTCACAAAAAAAAACAGTTGGGGGGGGGCTGAAGGAATACAGGGGGGATTCGAAAATTTTGTGGGGTAGTAGAGGGGGGACTTGAAAATTTTGCTCTACCTGTAGGGGGCACTTGAAAATTTTTGGTTCCCTTTTGCGGTTTACATTTTCCAATTTCAAGTTTTCGTAGATGATTCAATGAAATATGAATACCATTTTTATGTCATCAAAATGTTGTAATGTTAGTAATAATTTAACAAAATCTAGAACCATTTTGTCACATTTCATGACTTTTATCTCGAAAAAATCTAAACATGTGTGATTTGTCGTAAAAAACACAAACTTGAGCCAAGTAACAGGGCAGAAGCTGCAACTGTTAATGATTTCTGCAATATTTCTATGCAATATAACAACTATAGTTTCTTGCTATCTCCCTACAGCATGCTCAAACACACATTATTTAGTTTGTCGACAAAGCCTGTATATATAAATATAAATATGTATTTGGTGATAATTTAATTGGAGTCCAGACTGACAGTCAGTTGTCAGTGATACAAATGCATGGTACACATACATAGGCTGTGATAGCAAGCTGAATACTAGACAATTCAACATGCTGTAGGGAGTACAACAAGAACACAGTTGTAAAACTGAACAAAAATATTGCCAAAATTATCAAAGTTAATACAGCTACTGCCTATGGGTAGTGTCATTATCATTAATGCTCTGCTACTGCAGTGTCACTGTCACTGCATACCTGAACAGTGACAGAGATAGCTCTGACTCTGATGTACATGGTAGTTGAAGAAGAGTTTGGGTCAAATGATGCTCATGACAGTGAAACATACTTGTACACAAGATCAGGCCAGAGAGCAACACATGGAAGAACACGTATAAATTTTTGAATTCTGGCATATGAGAATAATCAAATATTGAAGAAAAAAGATGGGGTCACCATGCTTGATTTTCTAAATTTTCAAATTCTTGTTATAAAATGACACAGAAGTAAAACTTTGAACAGTAAAGACTAACAGAAAAAATATGTGACCAAATGGAGTGATTTATTTTTTAACCAAATTTGCAATTATTACACCCAGAATTTCAGAGATTGAAACATTTATTTGATGGAATATTTTAACCTTCCAGTATTGTCAATTTTGAGTAGCATCTAATTCATATATGTCTTGTAGTTTTGAAACAAATTTTTGGTAGGTCACTGTGCAATATGGCAATTAGCCAGAATTCACAATTTGCCTACTCTCTCATGATTGTCATTTTGGGTGCTCTTCTGCAGGAGCAATTGACCTGGCCAGAGTTGGATTAACTCAAGTTGGCTTTTAGACCAATAAATCTAAAAAAATCACTGATGCATGACTATAGAAAGTGCTAATACAGGTAGTGTTGAACACCTATGAGCAGAACGGCGCAATACATGTTTATTTTTTCTGCGCTCACATCCTTTACAAATATGCGGGCCTGTGATAGTTGGGGGGGACTTGAAAAATTTTGACCATAGAGAGGGGGGCATTTAAAATTTTTTAGGGTACTTAGGGGGATCTGAAAGAAAAAGATTTCAATCGAGATTCCTCCAGCCCCCCCCCCCCCTCCCATCCAGTCGTTATTTGTGAACGCAGCCTTATCCTGAAAGATCCAACTATGTGCAGGCGCTCCGGCGCTCCGCCACCTCCGCCCCTTCAAAGAAAGGATCATATATTGAACTAATAATTTCCGTTTTCTTTTGACCGAGGGGAAAATGTGTCAGGGGGCAATAGGCTCAATCCCTCGAGTGAGAATGTTTATTTATTTATTTATTTATTTATTTATTTATTTATTTATTTATTTATTTATTTATTTATTTATTTAGGATGCAACTGTGGATGATTTGATCAGAATGATCAGCGAGTGGAATGAAATTCCAGCTGAAACACAGAGAATCCTCTACGTTGGAAAACAGCTGGAGTATGGCAAAGGGATGCATCTCACTGACTACAACATCGAAAACAATTCAAATTTGTACGTGCTGCTCCTTTTGAAGGGTGGTTCTGACGAGGGAGCTAAACAGCTTGATGACAGCGTTGAGCTCACTGACGCCCCCGACATGATTACTGGGGACGATGACTCAGAAAACAAAAGAGCAAAGATGCCATGCGGCCATCCCATTTGTCCAGAGTCCCTGACAGAGTATTGCAGAAGTCTGCTGAGTTCTGGTAAATTTCGTTTCTTGTGTCCATATATAGGCCTTGATTCCAATGACAATGTGTGCTGCGGTAAAGAGTGGCATTACGCGGATGTGCGACGCCTTGCAGTCCTCACTGAAGCAGAAAAGAAGGAATTTGAGATGAAAATCACCAACAATTACCTTCGTAAGGCTAAAGAAATACAGGAATGTCCTCAGTGTAAGTCTCATTGCGAACGAGAGGATCGGAAGAGCAGACGCGTTATATGTCCTCTCTGCACCCACGAAAATGGAGGAACGTTGTTTGAGTTTTGCTGGTGTTGTCTTCATGTTTGGAGAACCAACAACACCACCAACTGCGGCAACACTGCATGTAATGGTGAAGACCCACGACTGAAGATATTGAGAGAATGTCCAAAGAAGGAAGTCATTGGGGTATTGTGTCCTTCCCGCCGTGCCTGTCCGACTTGTGGCTGTCTCATAGAACATGAAATAGCCTGCAAACAGATGATTTGCCCTTGTGGTCAGAAGTTTTGCTTCATTTGCCTGAAGAAAGCAGAACGCGATGAGTACAAATGCGGAAGCTGTAATACCAAGTGCACCGTCGCTAGCATTCAAACGAAAATCCCCGGAGCTGAATAAAATATGAAATGGCTGTATTTGATTGACAATATTAATTTTGCCAATTCGACCATACGTATGAACGATAAATGAACTGTGGCCTAATGTTGGATAAATGACCAGATTTTCATCGCACTGCAAAACCCTTTATTTTATTCCAGCGATGATTTGCCATCTTAGAAGTGCCAAGGTCTTGGAGAGATGTTCAGATTACACGACAATTCGATAAAATCGATATTACAGAGATTATTTTTTGTGAAATTAGCAGAGTTAGAGCAAGACGTTTGCATAGTTCGTAGTTACTCCAACTCCAACATGAACAGTTCAAATCCAGTTGTTGTTGACACGTGAATTCTTGTCAGGACTAGAATCCAAATGTAAACAATAACAGTGTATTCTACACTTATAGTAGACTGTCGACAGTCCCTCGCGCCTTTTCTGTCACTTATTGGTGTAGTATCGATCGCACATACGACGATTGGGGGGGGGGGTCGCAAGCGAAGCGCCGGAGGCCGTGATTCCCTCCACCGTCGTATGTGCGAGAGACAACACCAATGAGAGACAGAAAAGGCACAAGGGACTGTCGACAGTCTACACTTATAATGCGTAGACAAGCTAGCTGTGTGTTTTGACCTGCTTAAGGAGTAGTACAAGAACTTGCAATTGACATACAAGACCAAAAATGTGAAAAAACACCAAGACTTGCAGCTGCAACCTACCGACCCTTTCACTGACACTTGGATACTATATCTTGAAAGAAATTCATCTTCCGTTTACGTGATGATAGTTGAGATATGATTTGTGTTTACAATTATGTATAATTACTTTAATTGTTGATTGATTTGATGACTAGACAACAAACTTGTGGGATGTGTTTACATATCTTGCAATCAACTTATTATGCTGACCCTGTTAATGTTTTCGAAATATATTTTGTTTAACTAGTTGTTATTTTTTATTCGAAGGATTTCTGGTACGCCACTGTATTTCTCAACTTCATCTAAGCGTCAACTATCTATTTAGGGAAAGGAGATCGCTATGTATTAGGTAATTGCTAAGCAAGTCCTACCACTTTTCATGATATCAATAAACAGTTGTTCTTTTTTCAACATTGTGAATTGCAATTTTGTGAAGACGCATTGTAGTTAAAAGCATTTCCAAGATAAGACACTCAACTGTATTACAGCAAAACGATTTATTGTTATTGGTTGTTTTTGGTGTGATGAGTTCATGTATAAAAGGAATGTGATTCAACGTTTCTGGAATGAAAATTGACACAAAGTAAGTCATCTCGATGAATAAAATGCTCAAAAATTATTTCTGCTTCCACTTTACTTCGGTGTTGATGATAAAAAGCCAATTTTCTATGTCGTCAAGTCGACGACATTGGTAATTCGTTCAAAGTTGTTAGATTTGTTGGCGAGGAAAAGGCCAGAAATTAAAGTCACAGTCACAACAAAACCATTCTTCGTCGATCCAATTCAAACCCCACTGGTTGAGTTACAAAGTCTCCTGATCCACTACTTCATCACAGACAAAATCAACCTGTCTATTCACACTAGTGTATTTTTGAAGCAGTAAACAGGTTCTAACGTACAATTTGTTTCAAAAGTACTCGAGAAAATCGTCGCTGCAACTGGCAACCTCATTGAAAACTTAGGAAACTCAATCCTATATGCATACAGTAAATATCAAAGTACAGAAACTGCACTCTTGAAAGTACCAAATGACATATGTTAATCCGTGGTCTATGTTATCCATGGAAATTATATCTAAACTCATTGCTTTGATACTCTAAGCGGCAGCCATCCAGCCGATTTTCAGAAATTGTAACCGTAGGTAAATTTAAATGTAAATATGCTATTCTCACGTATTATGAATATAATTAATATGTTGAAGGTAAAATAAAGTAAAATAAGGTAAAATAATAGATATTCGTAACTGCCCTCCCTCTACGATTTGAAAATTTATGCCTCTTTCTGATAGATAAGTTCCTCTCTCCTCACTCGCCGCAAAGAAATCTCCCCACTTCCCCTCTCCAAATGCCAAACTCTCCTCTGACCGCCACCGTCATGCGTTTCTGCTATTGACACAGTTTCAGAGACATACCATTGTCTTCGGAGGGGAGAGAGGTCAGGAGACTGGCTTGGATTTTCCTTTCCTTCCTTTGAAACTGTGTAAATTTGTAATCCGGCGTCGAGAGAGTATGACGTATTTCCCAAGAATTCCACGCTTTTTTCGGTTTACAGTCATACAAAGCAACGATCTGTTAGACCATTTTTAGCTTTGCCCACTGTATTGACACGCCTCCAAAGATGTTATAGTTCATTCCAGAGTTTCAGGCTGTGAAGGGAGAGATTGCTTTACGACCACTTAACTCTAAAAATACTATCAAAACAGAAATATTCCCTCTTCCCTTAAATGGTTCTCGTGAAAAGTGTTGAAAATCTTCCGACTCTTGGCTATTTAATTTTTTCTTATTTCCTCACAAGGAAAATGGGACTTTATTAATAAGTACTGTAAGGCGACGCAGAAATCCGCTCAAGACGTACACGGATTTAACCTTTTGGATATCGCTGCCAAGGCTCTCATGAAGCACGGTCCCTCCACATTGTGGAGGGACCGTGCATGAAGTACATGTATAAGCATCCTCATTTTAACTGCAAATGTACAGGACAGCTAATCTTGGCTTAACAGGAATGTCCTCAGTGTAAGTCTCATTGCGAACGAGAGGATCGGAAGAGCAGACGCGTTATATGTCCTCTCTGCACCCACGAAAATGGAGGAACGTTGTTTGAGTTTTGCTGGTGTTGTCTTCATGATTGGAGAACCAACAACACCACCAACTGCGGCAACACTGCATGTAATGGTGAAGACCCACGGCTGAAGATATTGAGAGAATGTCCAAAGAAGGAAGTCATTGGGGTATTGTGTCCTTCCCGCCGTGCCTGTCCGACTTGTGGCTGTCTCATAGAACATGAAATAGCCTGCAAACAGATGATTTGCCCCTGTGGTCAGAAGTTTTGCTTCATTTGCCTAAAGAAAGCAGAACGCGATGAGTACAAATGCGGAAGCTGTAATACCAAGTGCACCGTCGCTAGCATTCAAACGAAAATCCCCGGAGCTGAATAAAATATGAAATGGCTGTATTTGATTGACAATATTAATTTTGCCAATTCGACCATACGTATGAACGATAAATGAACTGTGGCCTAATGTTGGATAAATGACCAGATTTTCATCGCACTGCAAAACCCTTTATTTTATTCCAGCGATGATTTGCCATCTTAGAAGTGCCAAGGTTAGTGGAGAGATGTTCAGATCACACGACAATTCGATAAAATCGATATTACAGAGATTATTTTTGTGAAATTAGCAGAGTTAGAGCAAGACGTTTGCATAGTTCGTAGTTACTCCAACTCCAACATGAACAGTTCAAATCCAGTCATGTTTACTGAAACTAGTTCAAATGTATACTCATTGTAGCTGTAAAATACACAAAAATGTCCTAACCTAAACCCACAGAGACAAACTAAAAATTTACAACCACCAGCCCACGCTCCAATAACTTCAAGATTTCATTTACATTAGAATTCCTTATATGTTGTTGTCTTTTGGAGGATAATAAATATACTGATGTCTTTTTTCACTTTTGAAGATGGAAGGGCCGGAAGCTTTAAGTTTTGATTATTTTCAACCGTCTTTTGTTTTAATGACAACTACACTTTCTTGTTCCACTCCTAAAACGTGTTGAGATACACAGTATTCAGCTTGTCAATTCAGGAGGTACATTTACACGTAAACTGCACTGTTGTTGTTGACACGTGAATTCTGGTCAGGACTAGAATCCAAATGTAAACAATAACAGTGTATTCTACACTTGTAGTAGACTGTCGACAGTCCCTCGCGCCTTTTCTGACTCTTATTGGTGTAGTCTCTCGCACATACGACGATGGGGGGGAGTCGCAAGCGAAGCGCCGGAGGTCGTGATTCCCTCCACCGTCGTATGTTCGAGAGACAACACCAATGACAGACAGAAAAAGCACAAGGGACTGTCGACAGTCTACACTTATAATGCGTAGACAAGCTAGCTGTGTGTTTTGACCTGCTTAAGGAGTAGAACAAGAACTTGCAATTGACATACAAGACCAAAAATGTGAAAAAACACCAAGACTTGCAGCTGCAACCTACCGACCTTTTCACTGACACTTGGATACTATATCTTGAAAGAAATTCATCTTCCGTCTACGTGGTGATAGTTGAGATATGATTTGTGTTTACAATTATGTATAATTACTTTAATTATTGATTGATTTGATGACTAGACAACAAACTTGTGGGATGTGTTTACATATCTTGCAATCAACTTATCATGCTGACCCTGTTGATGTTTTCGAAATATATTTTGTTTAACTAATTGTTATTTTTTATTCGAATGATTTCTGGTACGCCACTGTATTTCTCAACTTCACCTAAGCGTCAACTATCTGTTTAGGGAAAGTAGATCGCAATGTATTAGGTAATTGTTAAGCAAGTCCTACCACTTTTCATGATATCAATAAACAGTTGTTCTTTTTTCAACATTGTGAATTGCAATTTTGTGAAGACGCATTGCAGTTAAAAGCATTTCCAAGGTGAGACACTCAACTGTATTACAGCAAAAAGATTTATTGTGATTTGCTGTTTTTGATCTGATGAGTTCATGTATAAAAGGAATGTGGTTCAACGTTTCTGGAATGAAAATTCACACAAAATAAGTCATCTTGATTAATAAAATGCTCAAAGTTATTTCTGCTTCCACATTACTTCAGTGTTGATGATAAAAAGCCAATTTTCTGTGTCGTCATGTCGACGACATTAGTAAACCATTCAAAGTTGCGAGATTTTTTGGCGAGGAAGAGGCCAGAAAGTCACTGTCACAACAAAACCATTCTTCGTCGATCCAATTCAAACTCCACTAGTTGAGTTACAAAGTCTCCTGATCCACTACTTTATCACAGACATAATCAACCAGTCTATTCACACTAGTGTATTTTGAAGTCGTAAACAGGTTCTAATATACAATTTGTTTCAAAAGTAGGCCTACTCGAGAAAAGTGTAGCTGCTAATGTAACTGGCAACCTCATTGAAAACTTAGGAAACTCACTCCTAATACCTCTTCAGTATGCATTAATTAAACATTAAAGTACAGAAACTGCACTCTTGAAAGTACCCAATGACATATGTTAATCCGTGGACTCTATGTTATCCATGGAAATTGTATCTATACTCATTGCTTTGATCACAGACAAACATGGACAGACTGGCAACGGGTATTGTTTAAGGCGTGAAGCGGTTATGTAACCCATCCATATTCGCCTCGCCTCAGGTTGCTCTCGCCTCTCTTTTCCGAAGAGAGCCGACCATGCATCCTTAGGTAATTTTCAGATTTTCGCCAATTGTTAAGCGAAAGTATGTTCGGCAAAGTTTGTGTTGTTGTTGTCATGTGGTGCTGAGCGGAATTGACGTGCTGGCGAAAACGGGAGTGTTTTGAGCTTCAGGAAAGTGAGTTTTACCGTTTTTAAATTCCTCATATATTTTTATGAATATATAATGAGTGTGTTTGAACCAAATTTGAAAGTCTTTTATCGATACTGCCTGGTTTTACTCAGTGGTTTACGGTCAGTCATACCGTCTTTTACACGTGCGTCAAGGAAGGCGTTGTGGCTATCGACACGATGATCGTGTCGGTAAGCAAGGCGTTGTGGCTATCGACACGATGATCGTGTCGGTAAGCAAGAATAAAAAAGCAACTTAGCGACACGATCATGATAATTTGCGATCAAATGCAAATTGTACACTTATGTCACCATTTTGCGTTATCAAGTGGTCTCAAATGTACGGCTTTCGAGTTGAAATAAAGTTTCTCTTGTGACAAAAAGTGTGTTCTCCATAATTTAGCCTTAGGCCCACGTGTTCAATTGACAATTGAATTGCTGGCATCGCTTGCTAAAATCCACTACAGTTTTATAATAAACCACCAATTAAATCGTGTTCGCGATCTCAATATTTCACGTTTTTGAGGCTCAAACTGCCAAAAAATTGAATTAGAGAGCATAACAAACAAAATCGCAGCTTGAAAGAGACAACAATACTTCTTTTATTTATATGGCTTATTTTCTCCTCCGGCTGTATCGATAACCCGGTGGCACACCGTGAACGCAGAAGGATCATGTATGAACGATGAAAGCCAAATCTCAGGAGACGCACGTTCGAATCCCGGTCGGAACCACATGTTTTTTACCCCTATTTATTTTCTGTCAGGTAATTTTTCCCTTCTCGCTCTTTTACACTCCTTTCCCATTTTTTCTATTTTCTCGCTAAATTCATTGCATTTGACATCTCCGCGGATCCACTGCCAGTAATTTGAGTCAAACTAACAAACCCCGCAAGCAAAGCGCCACAGTACGTACACAGCCGATGTATGGAACTCACCATCACTCGTTTGCGACATTTCCAGGATAAAAGATGGCCGTCAAGTTTGAAACGTCGCGCGTACTTTTTTTTTGCATTTTAGCTTTAATATTTATATGTAATTTAGGGGGTTGCACGCCGTAAGGATAGAGTCGCCATTGAGTCGCGGACATAGTCACCCAAACATGCAAACCTTCCTAACTCCATGACCAGACCGAGTACGCCCATATTTTTTTTAAGAAACATATTTTCTCTATATTCAATATTCAAATTTTCTAATTGAGATGATAATTAAAGTCTTGAGATGTAAAAAACTATAAAAAGGACGTTTCAGGAAAAGCAAAATGATCGTGCAAATAAGTAAGAAAAACCGCTTATTTGCACGATGATCGTGTCTATAAGAAGAAATTTCCGCCTATTTGCACTATGATCGTGCAAATAAGCGGAAAATACTTCTTATAGACACGATCATCGTGTGGATTATCCGTTTGTTTTTCTTATCTACACGATGATCGTGTCGGTATGTGTTGTTCTTTATCAAAACGATGATCGTGTCTTTAAGAAGCATTTTCCGCTTATTTGCACGATGATCGTGTAAATAGGCGTAAAATGCGTCTTATAGACACGATCATCGTGCAAATAAATAAGAAAAACTGCGTATTCGCACGATCATCGTGCAAATAAGCGGGAAATGCGTCTTATAGACACGATCATCGTGCAAATAAGTAAGAAAACTGTGTATTTGCACGATCATCGTGCAAATAAGCGGAAAATGCGTCTTATTGACACGACCATCGTGTGGATAGGTAAGAAAAACCACGTTATTCACACGATCATCGTGTCGGTAAGCATTTTTTTGGGTCTATTCACACGATCATCGTGTCGGTAAGCATTTTTTTGTTGTCTATTCACACGATGATCGTGTCGATAGGCGCCACCCAAGGAAGGACATGTTCATGAAACTGCTGGTGTGTTATGTTTTGATTGGCATGAAGCAGTGTTTCCGGCCTGAGAGCTCACAAAGTAACTATGGTTGCTGCGCGACTGGCAGTACGATGCCATCTCGTCGTATTTTTCGCATAATCTCGTGCAATTATCAACTACAAACAAAGCCTCCAAAAAGTTTAAGACCTTTGAAGCTCATTAGCTCACGTGTGTAAACACGTGGGCTAATGTCATAGCGATGTCTGTCTGTCTGTCCGTGTGTGTGTTTTTGTGTGTGTTAGTGTGTGTCTGTCTGTCTGTTTACACGATAACTCAAAAACGCCTGAACGGATTCAAGTCAGATTTGGTACACAGGTACCATATGCTACTTGCAAGAACTGATTAGATTTTGGTTAGTGTGGCTTGCATATTAATGAAGTTATGTAATATCGTTTTTTTTTCCGTACAATGGTTTCCCTATGGAGACGGTAATGACAGTGTAGACATATATCAAGAAATACTGCACAAAATTTCATAAAACTTTTCACAGATGACAATCTAAGAACATTATGATGATACTTTGAGTGTCGTGTCAACTATCTTCTCATTTGCATATTTAATGAACTTTTGTTATTAGTGAGATAACTCTGAAATTCCTGCACCAAACTTGATGATACTTGCAACAAATATTGATCTGATATATATCTAATTATACTTAGAAGCATTAGGCAGTGTCAAGTTAATAAATAGCTCATTTGCATATTTTATGAATTTTTGTAATTAGTCATATAACTCCGATATAACTTCACCAAATGTGATGAAATCTACTGCAGACACTGATCCGACTGATATCTAACTGTAGTGTAAAGCATTTAGTAGTGTGAAATTAATTAAGGGTTGATTTGCATATTTAATGAACTTTGTAATTAGGTATATAACTCTGAAATTACAGTACCCAAGTCAGTGAAATTAGGTACAGATATTGTTTTGATAAATATCTAATTGTACTGAGAAGCATTTGGCAGTATCAAGTTAACAAATAGGTCATTTGCATATTTTATGAAGTTTTGTAATTAGTGATATAACTCCAAAATAACTGCACCAAATGTGATGAAATCTGCTGCAGATACTGATCCGACAGATATCTAATTGTGGTGTAGAGTATTTAGTTGTGTGAAGTTAATTAAGGGTTCATTTGCATATTTAATGAACTTTGTAATTAGTGATATTACTCCAAAATTACAGCGTTAAATTTGATGAAACTTGCTACAGATGTTGATCTGATAAATATCCAATTGTACTGAGAAGCATTGAGCAGTGTCAAGTTAATAATTAGCTCATTTGCATATTTCATGAAGTCTTATAATTAGTCATATAACTCCGAAATAACTGCATCAAATGTGATGAAAACTGCTGCACATATTGATACGACAGATATCTAACTGTATTGTAAAGCATTTAGTAGTGTAAAGTTAATTAAGGGTTCATTTGCATATTTAATAAACTTAGTAATTAGGTATATAACTCTGAAATTTCGGCACCAAAATTTTGTGAAACGTGCTACAGATATTGATTTGATAAATATTTAATTGTGCTATGAATCATTGAACAGTGTCAAGTTAATTTAGGGTTTATTTGCATATTTAATGAACTTTGTAATTAGTGACATTACTCTAAAATTACAGCATTAAATTAAATAAAACGTGCTACAAATGTTGATCTGATTGATATCTAATTGTCCCATAAAGCATTGAGCAGTGTCAAGTTAATGAACAGCTCATTTGCATATTAAATAAAGTTTTGTAATTAGTGGTTAAACTCTGAGAGTACTGTGCGAAGTTGAAAAAAACCTGCTACATATAGTGATAACATATATCTCATTGTTCTGTGAAGCGCACTACTATTAATGAACCTGTTGTAAAACACGTGAGCATATTCAGTTCATATCTGGTTTTAATATGAAAAGCCAATAGTCTACCGAGACGACCATGAAACAATAGGCATGCCGTGTTGCCAGTCTGTCTATATTTGTCTGTGCTTTGATACTCTAAGGGGCAGTCATCCAGCCGATTTTCAGAAATTGTAACCGTAGGTAATTTTAAATGTAAATATGCTATTCTCACGTATTATGAATATAATTAATATTTGGAAAGCAAAATAAAGTAAAATAAGGTAAAATAATATATATTCGTAACTGCCTTCCCTCTACCATTTTAAAATTTATGCCTCTTGCTGATAGATAAGTTCCCCTCTCCTCACTCGCCGCAAAGAAATCTCCCCACTTCAGCTGCCACTCTCCCTCTCCAAACTCAAAACTCTCCTCTGACGGCCACCGTTAAAAATTCTCGCCAACATCTCCTTGCCTCATGCGTTTCTGCAATTGGCACAGAGTTTAAGAGACGTACCATTGTCTTCGGAGGGGTGAGATCAGGAGACTGGCTTGGATTTTCCTTTCCTTCCTTTGAAACTGTGTAAATGTGTACTCCGGCGTCGAGAGAGTATGACGTATTTCCCAAGAATTCCACGCCTTTTCGGTGTACAGTCATACTAAGCAACGATAAGCATCTGTTAGACTATTTTTAGCTTTGCCCACTGTAGAGACACGCCTCAAAAGATGTTATAGTTGATTCCAGAGTTTCCAGCTGTGAAGGGAGAGATTGCTTTACGACCACTTTATTCTAAAAATACTATCAAAACAGAAATATTCCCTCTTCTCTTAATTGGTTCTCGTGTAAAGTGTTGAAAATCTTCCGACTATTGGCTATTGAGTTTGTTCCTAATTTCCTCACAAGCAAATTGGGGCTTTATCAATAAGTACAGTACGGCGACGCAGAAATCTGCTCAAGACGTACATTGATTTAAACCCTCATTTCAGTGCAAATGTACAGGACGGTTAGTCTTGGCTTAATAAACGGTCTCAGAGTATTTCATATCGATTGTGGTACTTGCACTCTTACCATAATTATTATTACCGTCTGAAATTCCATACAATATCGAGTGTCTCTGTTGTCACGCACAAGCAACCCAAACGAGAGTGAAACTTTATACATACACAGTGCAAGCCGCCCGATTTGAGCTATTGAACACTATAGCTTCGACCTTAATAATAGTTGACCGCTTTTTTCAAGTCGCTTTAGTTTGCTTTCCTCCGATGCAGGAGTGAAACCCTACCCCATGCGTTGATTGCGAGTAGGGCCTCGTTTCGAGGCCAAAGCTTTGTAATTGATTCGCCACCATTATCACTTGATCAACATCTCAAGACTGTTCTAGTTTTTCGTTAATTTTGCAAAAGGTAGGTCTACACGTTGTATCTTCCCGGAAATATACAGACATATTTGGGACGTGAATGCTGCATGGCTGTTTCCATAGAACAGAAGGATAAGGACTCAATAGATCGTATTGAAATTGTTACTTCGCGAAGATGCATCACCGGGTCCTCACGGCTTGGTTAGGTCGGCGAACTATACATCTCTTGTTGTTTTGAGGGAGGGTGCCTGTCCGAATAAATACCCGCTGCTAGTAGAGAGATGAAGGTTCTAGGTATGAAGGTATATACGAAATAAGCAAGATTTACTGCTATTCTTGAGAATTGTGTGACAAAATTAACCAGCAATGTTTATCCTCATTGAGTCTCACTCACGATGTTAACTTTTTCTTTGGTTGAAAACCTTAACAATTTAATCCAAAAATTGTGAAAATTGTACGTGCTGTGTGGACAGACAATTCCCGAATTTCTTTGCGTAAACTTACTATGCCACTGTGAATGCGTGCGGTGTGTATTATTAGCATCAAATCACCCAAACTTATTGAAAAAAAAACTTTGAATTCTTCATAAATAGCTATATGGGAAGAAAAAAAATATTGTTAATTCTTTAATTTCGATACAATCGGCCACCCGCCTAAATGTATGCATATAACGAAGCATAAGTCTATCTCAGAACATGTCGGCAGCAAACCATTAATCTGTCAAAACCTCTCATCATTAAAACAGCCAGTTTATAGTTATTGATAAGTGTCTTCTTCATATTGTTTATCAGTTCAACAAATTTATCAGGTTTAGTCAATGTTTCATGGAACGACTCCAGTTTTTATTAATTTTCAACCTTGGCAATCTCCCTTCCAAAGAAAGAAATCTCCCAATTGTGCAATGTAAGTCTTCCAACCGTTTCACACTTGAAATGCGATACGCTGGAGGCTCATTCGCCGATGTACCATTGAACCGTTTCATAGACTATGGACCAGATACCAATATTGTTTCTTAGGGAAAGTTCGAATACGAAACTGGCCAAGGTGACAGAAGTGATTTTCGTCATATCACCATTTTGTTACACGTTCTGAAAAACAAAAGAAGAGCTGTACCCACAGACTCTTTGGTCAATGTACAGTAATATGACTTTGTTTGACATCAGTATTCTGTTGAAAATCCCGTAAATCGTGCATTTAAAACGAACATTTCTCATATCTTCGATTAGTCAGTTAGTCACCGTGCCGTCAAATTTGTAAATGATAGACCGCGTTAGTGACAGTCACACTGTTGAATAATTCCATAGAGACTTTCAAACCTAGCTTCAATAGCATTCTCTATTCCAGACCACTAAAGCTCATATACATTCGAGCCAACGTTTCTGTCCTGTCTCATGGTGAGTTCGGAATTTACAGCAACCCAAGGCTTGTAATTGAAACTTTTTCATCAAGGTTTTGCATAGCATCCCACTGATTTCGCGTTAATCCATTATTTATTTTATTTTTATTTTATTATTTTATTAATCTCGAACCAACAGGTTGCCCCAATAACAGGTTCGTTTGAAAATAAAAATATAATACAAAAACGAAAAAAATATAACAGTTACAACGTAAACAAACAGACAGGAGAATTCACATCAGAAATAACCAAAAGACAGCAACACAGCGAAAGACACACAGAAAACATCCAGATGTTGAATAATTCCATAGAGACTTTCAAACCTAGCTTCAATAGCATTCTCTATTCCAGACCACTAAAGCTCATATACATTCGATCCAACGTTTCTGTCCTGTCTCATGGTGAGTTCGGAATTTACAAATTAAATATGAATCCTAGGAAATTATATCGCCCTTTTTACACGTCATCGTTTTTTGAAAACCAACTGTACATTTTTGCTGTCGTCTCCGACATCTTCGTCGCAATCGTAGTCACGGACAATATAGTCACCGTCGTTACCGTCGAAATCGTCGCAATCATAGGAACCTTAGTCATTGTTATATCAGTATTACACAGAATGTCATAATGACTTGGCACATTTGAGTTGAAGTGAGGTTTATTTCACTTGACATAACGATAATATATATATATATATATATATATATATATATATATATATATATATATATATATATATATATATATATATATATATATATATTTACATACACGCATATCTGATGAGGAATGTAGGAATGGTTTTGAACTGGTCTTGACTTAGACTTCAACTTCATCGATTGTGCTCGTATCGCTGTACCAGTCTGCCGTTTAAATTAACAAGAAATGGGCTTGCAAATCAATTTATCACATTAATATGAAAACTACCCGGAGAGTTGACAATTTGAAATGTAAAAAAATAGTAATGTTTAATAGCCCACCTGAACCCGGTCCCACGCGATGATGAGTATTTTTATTTCCAATTTGTCAGTAACTTCTATTTGCCGTATCCATAGTCAGTGATACTTCTTAATCTTCGGTACGATCATCATTTGAGAAAGAATTAAAAAGTTCCTTATTTGAACGACCATAACACAACTAAACAAAAGATCGTTTACACCAGACAAAATTGAACCTTATTCATGCTACATTAGCACAATGATCGTGCATTGGGCGCTGCATCACCACACTGTTAGGCCAAGAAAAATAAACAGTGTGTTTCTCATCCTAAATATGTTGCAAAAATGATGCGGTTATGCAGGTTTCTTTCTTCTGATTTTTTTTTATTCTTTAACCAACAAAAACGCTCAAAAAACATGAAAACAACATAGAAATGCATGCAGAATTAAATGCACAGCAGTGTTGCTTTAGTATTTTTGTATAGCAACAGTTCTGTGGTTTGACTTTTAGTTCAGCAATGCACAGTTTTGACAGCTTAATATAACTGTGACATATGTGTACACTTCTGAATGGAATGTTAGTGTCAGTTATTTTGTTTACAGTTCTGTTTTATACAGTACTGTGTTATTCACTATGGTCGCGTATTTTTGCTATTTTTTTCATTTTATTTCCTCATGAGCAGAAAAAAAGGTTCTGAATTGACGCGCGCGAGGATGAGAAACAAACTTTTTATTTTTCTTGGCTTTAACTCTTTTTTTACGCTTGCCTCTGTAGCAACAGTACTAGTCTTACAGAATGATCCAGCTGTGCCGGCGTCAGAAGAAAGCTTTCCTCGGTCTAACTCTAACATTACTGGCACTTGTCCCCTGTATGCTTCTGTGGCTTCGAAATGGTTACAAGGCACATCCTGGCATTTCAAGAAAAGAAACGTCACGACAGCAGGTAATTCTAAATGGTGTAACACGAAGTGCGGTTTTTCTTTCTCACGCTTACTTTAGGGACCGTTTTTACGACCGGGGGAGGGGCAACAAAACCCAGGTTGTCCACTGAAATTGGAAAACTGCAAAGGGAGATGCTTCATGCGTTTTTGAGACAGCGAAATGGGAGGAGGGGGGTCACTGGCTCTATAATAAAAGTGCACGCTGTCAAAAAGTCTTGTGTCAGTGTACTAAACTTTTTCAGGAAATAAATGAGATTCCCTCATACATGTTTTCATGCTCTGAAGTCAGTACGCTAAAGTCAGAATACAAAGTGCAATGTTCATGTAATGGCTTCTTGTATTGGCAAGTCTGTAAAGGCATGTCTAAAGCTTTTACAGGCAGAGTACAAAGTACAATGTTCATGCCTAGCTTGTTGTGTTGGCAAGTCTATAAAGGCCTGTCTATTTTTTTATAGACAGAATGGTAATAGCAGATTCCATGTCTGTTTTAAAGCCCCATAAGCTGTAACTTTTACCTATTTTTGCCTATTTTTTTGTTCAGTAAAACATGTTAAAACGTCAATAAAATATGTTCATTCTTCCAAAAGGATGTATTTCCGTAAAAATAAATCGTAAATTACCTCCCCCGCCAATGCACAGCCGCTAAAAAATCAGCCGCGCCAAGCGCCAGATGTCAACAACGTTGTATTCCAGTCCGGACCAGAATGGAAATTGGCAACATAAAATCGCTCGTTGTTGGCCAACGGTACGTGTTATGATCCCAAACTAATATGTGATTCTGCGTTATTTGGTAGGACAATTAACATTAGTAAGTCATCATTGAAAACAAAAATAAGAGAAAATGTCAAAAGTTACAGCTTATGGAGCTTTAATGGGGTTAGGCAAACCGTAAGCACAAGCTATGAGACATGGCTTAGCCCATGCCTTATACATCATGTACATGGGTCCATATCACACAAACACACTATACTTGAGACATATTATTTACTTCATGGGTGGATATCTATCAAAGTAAGATTAAGTTAGGATAATACCCTTATAACAACTTTATTTCATTGGAGTTTAAATATCAACAACCTTCTCATAAAAAGTTTGGAAGTGTTTACCTATGAGACATGGCTTAGCCTGTACCTAATACATTAGCAGATATGGTGCAAAAATTGACACTTGACAAAAATAATATATACTCCATGGTGAATATGTCTTGAAGTAAGACCTGTTTCAGATACATTGATTAAAATGATTGTATTTGAAGACTCAACATCAACAATCTTATAATAGATATTAAATAAAGTCTATGGGGCTATCAAAATTTTGCTTAGGTGGGGGATTCACTGATTTTGACGGAGGCAGTAGAAAATTTTGCCGGTCCATCCCCGGCCATACCAAGCCAGCAGTAAAACTGAACGGTTCCTTGTCACACGAATGTGTCATGAACGCAAACCTAAAACTTAAAAT
Organism: Ptychodera flava; assembly: GCF_041260155.1. Taxonomy (NCBI): domain Eukaryota; kingdom Metazoa; phylum Hemichordata; class Enteropneusta; family Ptychoderidae; genus Ptychodera; species Ptychodera flava. The sequence continues at coordinate 4,701,739 of NC_091933.1, read as the reverse complement.
ATCTATCTGTTAAAAGGTCTGTCTATATCATTATATATATATATATATATATATATATATATATATATATATATATATATATATATATATATATATATATACATACATACATACATACATACATACATACATACATACATACATACATACATACATACATACATACATACATACATACATACATACATAGACAGACAGCTACTCAGTTACGTTATGATAGAGCTTTTAATTCTGTGCTCGATGATGAGATAAGGTGTTTCGCGATGTTTGAGAAACTAAATTTGTTACCTGGCTATCCCATATTAGCTAACATAAGGCGAAAACATGTTTTTATTTTACATCTCGGGCACCTATCGCTATAGTATACATTAACAGTTTTCCGACTTCAATTCGATACTTTTAGACAACAACTTCTGAATCAGATAGTGGGGAATACGACAGTTACCATGGCGATATCACATCACCACCAATACTTGGTTATACCAGCGATGTTAAGTACTTGTTACCTTTACTGGAATATAATTGGAATGAAGACGGATGTTGGATGGAGCAGATGAGATACGCTACACAGATTGCCATTCACTTCAACAGAACTATCGCCACAGTGCCTTTAAGGACGCATGGTGGGGATACCAAGTCGAGCAAAATGGTGCATTTTGATTCGGCCTTCGATGGAAACATGTTGAGTAAGGTGTTAAATGTTGTCACGGTAACAGATTTCAGAGAGTTCTGCGGAAGCAATTTGAGTAGTGATAGCCTCGTAATCGACCCCTCCTGGAGCAGTGAATCTACTTGGACGGAACTTGTTACGGTATATGACGGGTATCGTAGCGTCTACGAAGAATCGCTTGGAATTTTGTTACCTGAGTTGACCAGTATTTCGAGACCCGAAAGCGAATACCAATACCATCTAAACTCTCTTAACAACAAGCCCTGTGTGGCTCTCTATCATCCTAACAAGGTCAACATTGAAGTGGTTGAAACCGAAATTGTTCGAGCGGCACTTGGCCTGAGCAAAGCCGCTTACATTCGGGAACTTGTCGACGCACTGGTTGAAAAACTATGTGGTGGAGATCCATTCTTGGCGGTACACTGGCGGAACAAGACAGGAGAAAGGTTAGTAGAATGGTGTTCAGTTTTCTTCCTAACAAAATCTGAATTAGTCATTTTGTTCCATTTTTGGTGAAAGAGCATAGAATGGATAAGAATCACTATAGTCTACAGATATTAATGAGGACGAGATATAGAATCTTTGAACACACAATCCCGGAAAATGTCACACGAAGAAGACAGCTCTTTTTGGCTCAGTTTGCCAACAATTGGAAATAGCTTTAAAGTTTATTTGAATTCATTGCTATTATCCTTATAAGTGAGCATGAAAGGACATTCACTGAAAGTCGGGTAGGGAGAATTTTTGTGTAAGTTTCAAAATTTTAGAAGAAGTCATCAACATCGTAAAGTTCGCGCAAACCCTAGAGTCGGATATTTCAAAGACATCGTCTATCAGCTCACTTCAAGATAATATTGGCATTTATATTCTGTCCATAATGATGTTGCGCTCTAATACTTTATTTCTTGCATTAATAGCTTCTATTTTCTTACAGCCAACCAGTTGATACAATTTTAATTACCGTTCTTTGTTGTCTGATGCTGGTTTAACTTGTTCTCAACAGTTGTCTTGCAGTTAATGTGTGCGAGGGGGACATGTTGGAAGACGTGCAAACATTGATAAAATTATCACCCAACATCTCCGACGCCATAATCGATTACATGAACGACATGAACTCAACCTGCATTTACGTGTCGCACCCGCCGTTTGAACAGGTAACAAATTAAATGTCAATGAAAAAAGTTGTTAGAGCTCTCTCTCTCTCTCTCTCTCTCTCTCTCTCTCTCTCTCTCTCTCTCTCTCTCTCTCTCTCTCTCAGAAACTTGCAGCAGTATAGTATTAGGCTGTCTAATTACAGGGAGATTTTTAATCATCTTCCAATACAATTTCTTTCTGCGCATGACAAATCGACGAAGTCATTTTTACGATTAGGACGATCTAAATTCATGGTGACCTTCTTTCCAGCAAATCTTGGTTGACTTAAAGTCTAAACTCTCTGTCGAGAGGATTATAACCCAGGCTGACGTCACCAGATTCGCAGAGATGAAATCGTACGCCGACCACACGAACGTAATTTCTCTCATTGAACAAGAGATCTGCTTGCGTAAGTCCTGTCATATTTACTTACAAACTAACACGTGACTCTAATTAACTTTAACATCTCATCGTCCGGATACCATTGTATCAAGGGTCGAAGACATTCCTCCCTTTACCTGTACAGCTTTGTACATTCTGGAGATGAACTATCGGCAGCTCTCGTAGAATATTGCGAACACGGTAACTCTGCAAATTTAAATACGAACGACACTTGAAGAGCGCCAAGGGGTTAATTGGGCTTGATATCTACTATAATATGTGAATCGTACCGATGAAAGTATTAGGACCTATTAGTATTTCCAATCACCGATTTGACGTGGTTTTTCAATGCATTGATTTAGCTGTTTACGAATTTTAACAACCACAGTATATAATATATTCGACGAGACAACAGTCTACTTACAGGTGCAGCCAACGAACAATGCACTTTTAAAAAGGTCCTTACTATGATAAGATATATTGTGCATGACAAATAATGTGAACTGACTAATTTTAAGTCAAGAGGGTAATTAATTAGCTGTTCATAATTGGCCTTCCCACAGAAAATTTTTCGACTTACCCTCCCACACTCAAACTTCATTTTTACCCACTCCCCACTTACTTTTGCCTGTTTCCCCTCCCACTGTGAATTTTTGAAGCTCCCTCGCGCTGTAGCGAGAAAAACTTGCCAATTTCCCCTGCCCTGGAAACAATTGCCCTCAAAAAGTTTTTCGCCAAGCCCTGTCCCCAGGACAATCAACCGATATCCGCCCTGCCCTACAAAAAAACCTTAAAATTTGCTCCCCTAACACCTAAAAACACGTCCCCTGCCCTAGCAAAATTAAAATTTCCCCTGCCCTCAAAAATTGCTCCTGGAATAGCTTTTTCGATGAATAGCTCCGTTGGCTGCACCTGTACTTATACAGCACACATTAGAATGTAAAGTTATCAGGGAGAACAACAGTTGTAATTATATATCGCGATAAACAGTGGACACTGTTGAATTTTATGACTGCGTAATCCTAAAACTAATTATAATATTTGCAACAACTTACCAGTGAAAATATAAAGGGCTGCATTTGAGTTATACGACATTGTGGCTTGGGATATCATTGAAAAACATAAACAATGATATAACGGTAAATGTTTGGTTATGTTTTGGGCCATTCTGCTTCTTTCGACTGTGACACGATGACCTGCATAAACGTGTACCCTCTCAATGCACAATGTTGCCGATTATTCGTGATTCATTGTCTCTACAATTTCCCTCGATAGGTGCCAGAGTGTTTCTGCCTTGGTTTACGAAAGATGCATGGAGTTCATACGTCGCCACAGAGAGGCATGCACATGGACTTCCTACGAAGGGACTTTCCGACCTGCCGCAGATGCCGAAAGAGGCACTTTCCTTCAAATGGTTGCTTTGATATTTTTATTTGGTACTCAATTCTTCACAAAAAATGCTTGTTACCATAATTATCTTCTATGATCTCCATAAGTTCATGCAAGGCTCAGCGGTAATAGGCCATTATACCGATTTATTTAACTGCCCGATAATATACAGCGGATTGAATAGCATCTGCAATGGAGGCTAATTGTGACATAAACAACCAAAAGATATTTAAAAACAGCGGAAGAATGCAGCAAAGATTTAACTTTATCTACCCATGACATTTTTCATTTTGCAATCTGCATGTTCTTTACCTCTTCATGAAAAAAATGAACAGAAATGCATAATCAGTTCATCGAGTCAACGGTTTTGAGTGTTCCATTAAACAGCAAAGGGACGGGATAAAGAAATACACTCTTATAATTGCCTTTCTTTGTATCATGCACAATATCACTCTCTTCAAACATGAACATTTTGCAATCGTTTGGGATGTAAGGGCATTTGTTCGGAGGGCGCCCCCTACGGGCACAAATGTTCCCTTTCGCAGTAAAAGCAGACATCTCACCGTCTCACTATCCCCTAAATCGTGTCAATTTCATTTCTATTTTGACTATTTATACCATCTGTACAGGGGTTTTCCTTAAGAATCAAAGAAAAATAAAAACAGAAATAGAAATAAGAAAGCAAGAAAAATAGGTGACCCGAATTTTGGGAACATAAATTTTAGGGACAGACATTGTTCTATTAGAGGTATAAACAAAAACTTCAACATCACAGTTTCTTTACAAAAATCCTAAACTTTATTTTATTTGACTGTTACTGTACTATACGCTAAAGGCATCCACGTTTAACGTTGTACAGGTTATGGATAATACAACGACAATATGAACGAATGGAAAGCCAAGCACTAGAAATGAAAATTGTTTTATTGCAACAATACTTTGAATTATTAACACTGTAAATGTTTAACATTGTAAATGTTCCCGATAGATTGTAAAATCATCTCACGAAAGTGATTGCGCCATTCCTTCCCTTTTTCATTTACTCACTCACTCACTCACTCACTCTCTCAGATCACGTGCGGTGATAATGTGAATATTTAATCGTATAGCCACCTCCAACCTCGTCCAAGACCTCTTGATAACGTAGTTATGCATGTGGTAAACCTTAGGTCCATCGTGGAAGTTCACGTTACTGCATTTCGAGAAAATTGAAAAAGCTGGATACACACCTCTCCAGCATGACTGAGTACAATGTGACTCTCTCCTTTTGACAATCGTTGTAATCGATGTAACATGATTGCAAAAATTATGCGACTCTCTACGGAGCACTCTCTGCCATAATGCAATGTTATAGAAGACTACAGTCGCATACGTGTACACATTGAACATCGAGTGTCGAAAACGTGTTCTTCAATATCGACAGCAATATATAGAAGTCGTTATTTATATCACAATAATAGAATAACCTTACTGTAAATTCAATGCAACATTCTTACAATTTCTGGATACATGCGGGATGAGGTGACCGATACTTAGAAGTATTATTGCATAATTATTGCATAATTATTGAATAATTCATAGAATACAATAATATGGCGTTTTGATAAATTCTCTTCACATGGAAACGATTCTCCAGATCTAGAAACGAAGCTGTTGCTGCAAAGGTTAACTTGATATGTTGCATCCTTGTTTTATATTGAAGGTGTTCATGAAACAACAATTCTGAGATAAAAGTGACCTGAATTCGTGTACCTGTCGACTATCTATTTATGTATCATAGTGCTAGCGCTAGCAGTCATGTAAAGCTTGTAAATATTAAAAATCTAAGTAGCTTAGAACGATGATAACCTTACATTGTATGCTATACTTTTGTTGTAATATTTTGTCGTTGGTGGATGGTTTTTGCGTATTGTCAAATGCATAAATAAGTTTTCTTTCAATTGATATCCTACATGCAATTCTCTTAAGATTTAATAGGAGGGACATTTGTGATAATTTCTCCTACGCTGAGGAAATATTTTGTAGTCTATTTCAGGAACGAAATCGAGCATGGCTATCGAATTCCTAAGCTTGGGACAGGGCTGACTTTCGCAAGGATCATGATGATCCTTATAATCTGTAACAAAGATAGTTTGTTTGAATTCACCACTGCAATCAGATGAACCTGTTGACTTCCCACTTCAATCATCCTCTGTAACAAGCGTTTCGTGTTATAAATTACATGTAATAACAGAAAGGACTGCCTGTGCAATGCTATACTCACTTCGTTTTTTATATCACATAACCAAATCTATGTAAAACGATATAGGCCTAATCATAATATTGGAGTTGCATTAATTTAATGACGACATTGAATGAATTGCTGTGAGGAAAATAAAAAGACAACTTGATTGCGTCATTGCAAAACGATTGTGTAAGATGCCATGAACGAAGCCGTGTTAATGTGAGCGCACTGAAATGAAAATGTTATACCATTGTGATTAGAAAACTGTTCAATACAGTCACTAAAGATTGTCGCTCGAAGCTCATCCAAAATTACAAACAAATGCGGTCTGGGACATTCTTTGTTTCAACCCCCAAATGGTTTTCACTCGACAAACCCTTGTGGCATATTGGGTAGACGCGATTAATTCAGTATGGTGATAGGGGTCTAAAGTACATTGCCATACACTAACGTTTTACGTTCGTTCGCGTTCTTGGATTCGCTCATCAACACTGTTTTTCATGCCTCGTAGCTTATTTATTTATTTGTATATTTTTTGGACAGACTTCATTTAATGTCCCGATGTTCGCTTAAGTTTCTTGATGTATCCATTGTAAAAACAGATTGGGTCTATTTAAAGCGTTTGCAAATGCGGGAACAAGAATTCAATTTGTCAGATAGATTGAACGTTAAGTGTTATAACGTTAAGATTCCCTTTCACTTATTTCTACCTCGCGGCCTCCATCACAACCCGACAGTTTACCCCCGTGATCTGTAGTTTTATACGAAAAAATGGGGACTTTTTGCCAGACGGTGCGTCGCATTGTCATCAAATCGATGTCCTTAGGTTTTAACCGAAAACGAAGAGATTTCCAATTTCCGGAATGTTCGATAGAACAGGTAACTCTTTCTACGGACAAACCTCTGGGGAAATTTACAGACCACTGAGAAAGCAAAAAATATATCACTTTCAAATATAGGTGCTATACCGAGGTAATTCCGGGGGTGGGGGGTAATTTTCAGAAGCTGAGGCCATTTCCAACCAGGCGCAGTTCTGTACTAGACATAGGTCCACCTTTTCCTAATTTCACGAACTTATACGTTGACAGAAACCAACCTTTTCAAGGTACTAAACCGTAACAAGCATAAATAGCACTTTTCTCGCAAACTCCAACACTGATTTGTCAGGACCCCTGATCAACCTTCCGCCTCCTTTCCCGTAGACTCATGCAGACCCAGTAGGAGTGATTGCATGAAGAACGGACGAGGAAAACTCATATTTCTACTAAGATACGTGGCAGAGTCTGCTGCCACATATTACAAATGCAAATTACATATTCCTTTATACAAGTCCTCAAAAAAGGTCAACAAGACAATCGTAGCTGCGATAAGTTACCTCTCCTTCCGGGTTGAGTTCTCCGGAGGAGAACTGCATATATTAGCATAATTTATGTAAATTGGTATAAACAAGCCAACATGGCAATATGGCGACGAAGTGGGACGAAACTACGTCGGAAACTTTGTGTGACGATACAGACGAACTTGACGATGATATATTCTTTCCGTCGTCGCCGATAGAGACAGAAAATGACACCAAGACGTCAGTTGATTCGCATTTCTTCGGGATGAGCGGCATGGGTCAGAGAAACCCTGAGAATGCGACAGGTGGCAGGGAACGAACTCGGAATCGGAGCTCGATAGTTGACGGTTTGTTGTGCGAAATATACGACAAATACCATGGGCATCGATCAGACAGCTTCGATAGCGATGGGTTTACAGAATGTTCGAGTAACTCGGACGCTGTCCATCTCACCAGCAGCCGAAGTGATACGATCCAACAACAGCTAGCGAACAGACATACAACGAGGCTTCACCGCGCATACCTGAACACGAAAAGTGAGTACACTGCATACAACCATCACGCTGACACCGCACGCATTAGTGACGATACATTGTGTGCTGTGGCTACGGTGGCTTGAGCAAATGGCTGAATTTTATGTAGAAAAAGACTAATTTCAAGATTAAACACGGCATCTGCTGTCAACTATTATATTATTATTATTTGTCAGTTCATCCGTAAAAGAAAGCAAAGCAGACTTGTCAATATTTTTTACGACCACGGTGGTTTTGGTTTACGGGAATGAATTATAAATACCACCCGTTGAATCGTCCCATATGTCGCGTTGAATGAGTATGGTCCAAGGTCTTTCCATACAAGCAGTGACATTTGGTAGACCACGGCATTCCGTTCTGCAAGGCTAAAAGACACTGGCCTTGAATTATAATCGTAGGAATATTCATTTTGTGTTTTTTAAATTTTGTGTTGAATCATCGTTATTTGAATCAGGTGTGTCGTGATACTAATGGTTCATCTTGAGTGTATACGTTACAATCGCGATCTCCAGGGAAACGCCACACTAGGAATAGCAAAGTGTACAGTTGCCGGCATTTGCCATGTAATCACCGATATTTTATGCTCATGCGATAACTGGAATTTACAGTTTCTCCTGTATATATTTTGACGCAGTACTAAAGATAGGCAGGGTATGACATCTCATAATGTTCGTGCAATGGCTGTCAGTGTAGTGAACTCAGGAGGTTACCAGAGATATCATTGATGGAATTGTGCTCATATACCTATTCTGGAAATGCAATTTGAACGCAACATGTTGCAATCAGATTATCTGATGTGGCTGCATGTATAATTAATTCAGAACTCGACCCATTCAGATAACACAAACTGCGTACCAGCCAAATGATTTTTTAAAACATTACCATTTAATTCCAATGACTCACCTACATCACCTGTGAATATGGCACAACACAATGTGTCAGTGACCCATATCATCAAACATACTGTAATTAGATGTCAAAAACAATATTGGTACTAAACATTAATTTTAAAGTAAATGATACATTTTTCTATTTTGATGGTGTAGAATTTGAAATTTAAATTATTTTTTTGAACAGAGAATTGAGTAAGACATATATATGTCTTGTTGCATAATCTGTTCCAATTTTTTAAAAGTTTTATGCAATCATATATCATGTTAATGTGTCACATTTTTCAGTGGAGATGTTGTCAATTTCATGTTATACTAACAGTTAGCCTAAATTATCCAAATGATGAATAAAATTGTATGAAAATGTATCCAGTGCAATCATTGTGTAATATCAAAACTTCATGAAATATGTGATTATGGCACATTGAGGGAACTTTACAACGAAGGATTGTTACAAAATACAAGAAAAGTAGATATGAGATGGAGTCCTAGCGTTCTCCCCCTTTCCACACTATGCAACTGTCACTAAATTTCATTACAGGGAAGACTGATTTTGTGATTATTCAACGGTTTGCTGGTATTGTAACCATTACTCCAAAAGTCATCGGTTGGTCTATCAGTTTTGAGACAAATGAGTGTGCTTAACACTCAATGTGACAGGGAAAACAACCCCAGCTGAAATGGTGTACAGCAACATTGCATGCAAGGAGTACCTACATATTCCAAGATTTGGCCGGAATCATTTCAATCTGAAGCTATCAGTGTACGTAAATAGTCGGCAAGTTTCATTCCGCTGTAAGGTCACGTGAGGACAATATCTTCTTTCGCTCTCAAACTTTTTCTTTCCATTGAGCATTTGATTTGATCCTAAAAAATATGGAACAGAAAGTTTTGTTGACTACTATAACAAGGTCATCTTGGAAATTTACTTTGCATAAAAACAATATTGAAGTTAAATAGGAATTAATAAGTTGAACATACAGTGCCAGACATTCTTGTTCATTCACTCCGAAACCCTAACAACATAACCCTACCAAATTAGAGTAACATGCGGTAATAATATTAAGTCCTAGTTTTTAAAAGTCAGATTAACAAGGTATTCCTGCATGTTGTTCAGGATTTCAAAATGGCAGCTATTCCAAGCAATATGCAGGCAATGCGCATGTATGTATGGCTGAGTGCCTTTTCTTTATGTTGAATAGTCCTGAGGAACCAGGTAGACATTTTTGTTGGGAGTTGGGGCTGTGGCCAAACAGGCGTGAATTCATGCATACATTGTACCTATCCATACCAATAGTGGTAATTCTTATTCAATAAACAGAGTTCAGTCAACTGTCTGTAATAGTGCTTCAGTGACTGACACATACTGTATTTCAAATGACAACTGAAAAGTCAGTTTGTAATAGAATTCAAAGGAATCTCTTAATTCTTCATAAAAAAGTGTCATGATACTAAGTATCTCAGTGAATGAAAGGACTGTTTTAATTGGAAATATTTCAGAGCTTTGAAAACTGTTTACTGCATGACCATGTTGTAATTAGCTTTGTTTTGTTTTCTTACTCAACAAAACATGAAGTCTGGACACTCTATGTAAATGTATTAAAAGGTCGATAAAGTACTTGATCTTAATGTATATTTGATACTTTAACAGTCTGGCAAATGTATGCCTGGTTAAACAACAGAGCACTTCAACTCTCTTGAACTCTGGAGAGACACGTCTACATGTATAACTATGATAACAGCCACACAAATCTGCACATCATCAAAGTAGTCTCTGCAACTCGATATTGAAAATATCAATTTAGACTTCAAAAAAGGGTGTGCATAGCAGATGATAGGTAAGATATGAAGTTTATGACTGATAACCTCTGCCTGAGGGCAACCAACACAAATCCATCAATGCCAGAGATTGGCCATTTGCATTTTGTACATTTCTAGTATGAAGACCAATGAATCAGCTTGTGAATTAATTTATGCGGATACCCTGTACTTTGTTAATGCTCCATTTGAGGAAACATCGTATGTATTTTCAAGTATTTTTAGTGGGTTCTCTCTGCAAACTAAAAGTCCAGGCTCTTGTCCTACTCACAAAATTGTGATTATGCCAACGTGTCAACAGAGCCTGAATCTGTGCAATGTCCAATGTTATAATTGGCATCAGAATTTTAGTCCAGACTAAAATTCATTTGTCAGCAGTGCTATCACATACTGTAATGCTTTGTATTGTGTTTGTGAGGGTAGATACTTTGTATTTAACCCTTTCACCCCCAGTTGCCTGTATGCAGGTCCAACTTTACCATAGAAAACAATGGATTTGGGACAAACCATGGTGGTGAAAGGGTTAAACATACTTTCTGTTTGTTCTAAAGACAAAACTATCATTAAAAGTTGCAGTTGTTGTCAGTTTAAAAATACTACAGTGATGTATCTGAAACTTTTGTTCAAGCAGTTTGTAAACACCACTGGGGTTTCATTGTCATGTGAAAAAAAACAGTCAACAATATGGTTTCAACTGGACAAAGAACAAAATAAATTTACACTGCCACTTCAGAGGCTTTTGTAAATGCATAGTTTATCTCAACAAAATTAAAACGTTCATTGGTTATTCTTGAATTTTGTGACTTTACGATATTCCTTCGCAAAAAATATATAAGCAAACATGAATTTTAAGAAGCTGCAACCTATACATCTACACATGTATTGAGCTGTGTGACTTCAAATAATTGCATGTAGGCAGGTTGTAATTCAAATCATGGGCTGAATGGAATAGTGTGTGACAGCCACTGAAAATATGGTCTGTTTAGCTAAGCCATGTGATAGTTGCAGGTAGGCAAGTCATTCATCCCTGCGTCTGAGGAATGTGTGATCATGGATGAATATTAATTATGGATGGGGATACTTTATTATCTGTTCAGCTTGCGATGTGGTGATGATGGACTTGTGATGCCAATATCAGAGGTTTGATGTACCTTTGTTGTCCTTGGCTGGGCAGAGAAGAAAGTACTGCTGTCCCCTTATCCGATTGCATTGATATACCAAGGGGAAGCCTTGTAAAATGACTGGGGAACCCCAATAACATTTACCTGCTTACTGCCCTTAGCAAAAACACTGTTACTACTTTGAGAGATTTACATATCACATGTAAAGTACCTAAATCCCCATCCAGTGTTCAAAAAAGTATGAATGCAAAAAAATGATTGCTTCAAGAATGCAGTATTGTTGGTTGCAACTCCATAATCACCCTCTTAAAGTTGAATGTCCTTTCAGCGGGGGAAACAGAATTTAGCAATTTATGTTACCCAAATTTAAACTTGTACACACCGTTGTCTGTCAAAAACGTTATTCACATAAATTCCAGAAAAAATGTTCTCTATGATATCTAAGTTGTTTATAGGATTTGCTAGAAGCCAGCCATCAGATTCTATAAATAAACCATAGCAATATAGCTTAGATGATACATTGATACATATTATTATTACACATTAACATGAGGGGAAACAGATGGTTGAAAGGAAAAGACAAACCTGGAAATCATTGAAATATTTCTAGGGCGGGTTTTCAGTATTTGGACAAGATACGCTGAAATGGCTAGAAGCTTATTAAGACCATTGTTATCTGTCTTGTGTCTGTGTGTCTTCCAATGTCATAGCCTAGCAATCTGTATTGTACAAAGGGGCAAAGAAATTATTCATTTGGGTGACAAGAAGATGAAAAGTAAGACGAGTATAAATTGTCTTAGATGCTTCTGGCTATTGTAGCATTTGATCATTTGATCTGCACATCCATAGCATACACAGAAGTCCTCAAATGATGCAGCGTCTTTTCCCCTCAGCAGACAACGCAAAAAGTATGCAAAAAACGTTAACTGTGTGAATATGATACTGATAGAGAATGAAAGTTTATAAGTCACTGAAATATCATTACTTGGAGTGAACAGCTGTCACTACGATACCACTGTATTTCGAAATGCAAACAAACCTAGTAAATAAAGACGTTATGCAAATTATACTGTACACTATAGCCAACCCTCAATTTATTGTTAAAGAGATCACTTCTTAATATTTACACATTTTGAAAACTCATGAATGAATGAATGACCCTTCCAATGTCCTTGATCTACAGCCATATTGATCTGTCTACCCGATCTTTATGAATATTCATGAGTAGCTTTCAATTCGAGAGGTATTTAGGGATAAATTACTGGTCAAACATTTGCTTTCTTTTATTCAAAAAAGGTAAAAAATATCTTGCTTGGCAAATGGTAGATTTAAGAGCTTTTATTTTGATTTGTAGCAAAAGCTTCTGTCATTCCACTTTGTTCACATGGTGAGGACATTGGCAATTTGATTTTTTGAAATTATAATAAAAAACTATAGAACAGCTGTCACAGATCCTATCATTATTTGATTTTCTGGAGCAAAAACTGACTCAGCCTATGTCAAAATCATGTTGCAATATTGCTGATTGAGATTGTAGGGTTTGCTACCAAATACCAAAGTGTTGCGCGCATGGCAGAGCCCAATGTTGACAGAAAGTCAGACAAAGTGCCATTTTTGCACCTGTCTTTTTCACTCTGGCATGTAGTCAGATATTTCTTTTGATTTTTACAGTTTTGATGAAAACATGAATTGTAACAAAGTACAAATTTCAACAGTGAAATTTATGAAAGCCTGGTGCAGTACAAAATGTCAGACAAATATGCCATTTTGCATTTGAAAATGGAACTTTTATATTCAGAAGGAATCATTACTACAATTTAACTTCATTTAGTCAATATTTATCAGTTTTTATTCCGTTCAAGGAATCGTATTTGTATTATAACTTTGAGCTGCTTAGTGAATTCAGACCTGCAAAAGCCTAGGTTTGCTAAGTATTATAATCCCGTTGAAACTTGTCATGACAAAAATTTACATGTGTACAGACAAAATACGGATTAAATTGTAAAATTGTGTAATCAGTTTTGGATAAACAATAGTGGAATAAGTAATCCATACGACAAATGTCCAAAATGAAAACATAGGTATTACGGATGTCCTTAAATCTTAGGTAATACTGCATGTGTACATGTAACTTTGTACAGCTGGATGAAGCCCACTTCACTGCCTTTGAAAGCATCTATATGCTCTTCAAGATGAGTTTAGAAATTTTTGTTAAAAGATACGTGTATATCTAGACCCCAGCAATTTTTCTCATTAATTTATGAGCGGATGTTGCAGCTTTTCGAAATGTTAAATATAAATTATGATTTGGATCAACGATGAACAAAAATATGCATGTTCCAAATCTGTAAGAATACATACATACACAAGTGGTGTGTCATCTGCAATATATCCTTGCTCTATGCCACTGATACTACCAGCCTGTTGTCCTATGTACATGTACATGTATGTAGCTGTAGGGGAACAGGTTGGCAGTGTATGGCTTTGCCTGTGCACAGTCTCACAGCCAGTTGGTGACTGCAATTATTGAACAAAGCTTTTGCAGTATCAAAGTTCTTCTCAAGTACTGTTTAGCCTTGGCATATTGCAAATCATATTATGTATCTCTCACTTTGATCCTTTTTGCTAAGACATTAAATTACTTTTTCTGATTTTGTTCCTGAGACACTGTTGTTTATGATATAGTCATTTGATTCAGCTAAACGAGTTATAAATGAAAAAAAAAAAAACACTGCCAGTGGCACCAGCAGTCTTGCCAACAGTTGAAATTTTGTGTGGGTAATTAGCATAACAATGTAAAAATTTCATATTTTATCATTTTACAGATATGGTCTTTGTTAAGTGATGTATTTCAACATATATTTTAATTTGCATCCCGGTACATGTGAGAACTCAGAAGGTGCCACTTGTTAGCAAGACCCCCAATTGTGAATTTACAGTGAATATATTTCATCGCTCTGCATTTTTCAATCTTTGTTGATCTTCAAAATTATGAAAGTAGTTTGTCTTCATTATTTTTGCTTTGATTTATATCAAGTCTTCAGTGTTAATGGTTGTAAAGATAACTTACAATTGTGGTAATGGTCTCCACGTTTAGACACATGAAGTGTTTTTAGCTTGGCTGCATCAGATGAAAATATTACCATTTATTTCAGCACTTGTGTTGTTGCACTTTTGATTTTCACTCATCCAATATGAGATCACTCCTTGGAAGGCACATGTTGTTTCCCTTCCACTGACGCGGTCACTGCCATCCTGTGCAAAAAAGAAATCATTCCAGATATAATTATTACTTGATATACAACATCACACAATGGACTACCAGCATGAATGGAAAGAAATGTTAATATGAGGGTAATATTTATAGTGAACAAGTGGAAATTAACATTCACACGCACATGCTCAAAGACAATAGTGCTGAGACCTACTTGGTTTATAGAATTGCTTGTCAAAAATATACTCCAAAATTACACATACACACTTCTACATTCAGAGATGCCCACTGAGTAACAGGGCTACAAAATCTGTTTGGCGTAATATTTATTTTGAAAAAAAAATTACAGCTTTTGCCCAAGGACTATTATGAAAAGTATGCTATTCAGCTTCATTTTTGCTATGATAATAGAGAAGATATGATCACACTTCCTGACTAACCATTGAATAGTCCTGCATATATATATATATATATATATATATATATATATATATATATATATATATATATATATATATATATATATATATATATATATATATATATATATATATATATATATATATGTATTGTATACTGTTATATGAATTAGGCATTGCCACGGACTAGTATTGCCGCTGACTACAATCACCTTCACTGTGCAATGATATCATTGTATACAGTGTATACTGTACTATCATATTACGATTTTCAATGTAAGGTAGTACGCAACTTAAAAGTGAAAAGCTTGAAATTTTGCCCAAATTTTCCTCAAATAAACCCCCTAACCATCCTCTCACTGAATCCACAATAAAAATCTGAGGTCAGCATGCAAAGTTTGGTACTATACAGAAACAAATTACAGTACCTAATATTTACCTATATTTGAAATTCAAAATGGCTGCCATCCCTGTATTAGCTCTATAGAGAAAATTGAATGTGCTTTTTTCGAAAAATTCAGATCGTGAAAATTTTTTGTATTCCAATAGCTATAAAATGAGCCCCCGCAAGTGTTGAGAAAGAATTGCAAAAATTTGAGAGTCCAAATATATGTCCTGGAGGCACATTCTACCTTAATGCATACATGAACAAAGATTTCAAGTATTTCTGTTTTCAACAAACTGTCCTCTTTCTTTGCTCATATGTGGAAGACCATGTATACTAACTTGAGGTGCAGCGGTAAATCATCTTTATAAAAGTTCCATGCACGGTCTGCATTAATGTTTCAGTCTTTGTATTCATGCAATCGAAGCATCATTACATCTATAATTGTGCTGCAAGATCAATGACAACAGAACATTGGATGACTCTTTGTTGAACTTTGATTCACATAGTCATCAAATATAATAAGAGAAGACATTACACTAGGTATTTATTATTTTTTACTGTCACACACATGGAATCTCAGGAGTTTTTGTTGAAGTTAAACCACAAAAATGTCATAACCATTGTATGTGAATACTACTGGTATTTCTAGTCAAAGTTTGCCTGTGCTGACCTGGTAACCATTTTCACCACTAGCGGGAAACAAGGTTGCTGGATTGACAAGGCCTTGACAAGATGGGCAAGATGGTTGGAGAGAAAATTATTTAAAAAGGGCAATGGTCAGACAATTCACCAACAAGATGGTCAGACTTAAATTTTGGGCGTTGGTTGCAGTGTGATTGATTGCGTGTGAAACTATGAGTTGCTCAATCAACTCATTACATTGAGATAGTACATTGATTTGTGCATCTGTTGAAACAAAACCAGAAATATGCTTTATGCTCTTCTGTTATACTGTATGCATTAATCCACAGTCCCTCCGAAATAAAATTGATGGAGGGATTGTCATTAATCCCAATGCATCATTGTAGTGAAAGTGTGATATAAACTGGAAAAAAGCTATCGTCCCTTTAGTAAAAGTGTAAAATCATCGGAATATCCTTGAAATATTTATTAAATTATTTGTTTATATTTTTTATTTATTTATACAGGTGATTCATGTTTATATTAACATTTGCAATATACACTTTTTGTGCATGGTGTGACTTTTTAAGGGTGCACTGTAATTCAGCATTTGATATAGTATGTATCAGGCAATCACAACGCCTAGAGAAAGTTATGGGACAGTGCAGACACATGCACCTGAATATAACTGTTCATAAAAAGAGCACTGCTGATAGTGGAAGTCATGCAATATTTTTTTCATTATCTCCACAGTTTCAAATCCTAAACTACATGTACTAGTACTGTACATGTACATGTACCGGTACATGTATAGTAAAGTACAATGTTCATATTATGCAGCCACTTTTCTGGAAAGCCAGACAATTTTAGAAGTACTTTGCCGCAATATTTTTTTCTCAGTGCATTTAATGAATTTGTAGCAACAAAGAACTCTTGACCCGATGGTATTTTAGTTTCACCCTAATTCCTTGTACATGTATCCGGCAGCACCCAAACAATTCAAAGTAATTGGGTCATAAGTCTGGCAGCACAAAGAGTTAAATACTTAACATACTTGCTCCCGACAGTGAGAAAATTCAGTTTTTGCCAGCAGCTTTACATTTATAATTTAAAATGTAAATAAAACTATTGATTTTTCTGACCTTCTACATGTAGCTATGACAGCTGTAAACAACTCAACAAAAAATTTGACAAAAAAACTACAAAAATAATCAATTCATTTACATGTATACTGCAATTGATTCCATACTTAAACATGTACTGTGTGTGATGTAGTGTACATGTACTGTGTGAGATGTACAGTACATGTACTGTGTGAGATGTACTTTACATGTACTGTGTGAGATGTACTGTACATGTACTGTGTGAAATGTAGTGTACATGTACTGTGTGAGATGTACTTTACATATACTGTGTGAGATGTAGTGTACATGTACTGTGTGAGATGTACTTTACATGTACTGTGTGAGATGTACTTTACATATACTGTGTGAGATGTAGTGTACATATACTGTGTGAGATGTACTGTACATGTACTGTGTGAGATGTACTTTACATGTACTGTGTGAGATGTGCTGTACATGTACTGTGTGAAATGTAGTGTACATGTACTGTGTGAGATGTACTTTACATATACTGTGTGAGATGTAGTGTACATGTACTGTGTGAGATGTACTTTACATGTACTGTGTGAGATGTACTTTACATATACTGTGTGAGATGTGCTGTACATGTACTGTGTGAAATGTAGTGTACATGTACTGTGTGAGATGTAGTGTACATGTACAGTGTGAGATGTACTGTATATGTACAGTGTGAGATGTAGTGTACATGTACTGTGTGAGATGTATACATGTACTGTGTGAGATGTAGTGTACATGCACTGTGTGAGATGTAGTGTACATGTACTGTGTGAGATGTACTGTACATGTACTGTGTGAGATGTAGTTTACATGTACTGTGTGAGATGTACTGTACATGTACCCTTTTCTATTTGGAACTGAGAAAAAACTGTTATGAGTAAATATGTGAATTGTTAAAGTTTTCTGCCACTGAGGACATCATCTCATCAGGGGAATATTTGAACGGTGACAGCTAGCTAGATCATCTCAATTCTCTTTTATTGTCTGTGCTTTTTCAAAACTTCACATGTGCATTGTAAACATGCCAATCAGTCAAAAACCTGACTTTCATCAGGCGAGTTGTCTATACAATTTTATATTTGATTAGAAAACACAAGGTTTCATTTCTATCATTATGGTGTGGTATTAAATTTTTACAATATTTGTATGTCAGTATTATTGTTAGCCTTGTAACTGTTTTTTTTTGACATATAAAGTGTAGATGCATAATCGCCACATCTGCAATATATCCGATATGAGAACAAGTACATATCTGAAAGAGTGAAATGATGTAAAGTTTCAGTATTTTTGGTCTATTTGACAAAATTACAATAAAATTTCCAACTTCCAATGAAAATTTCAGCATTTTATAATTTTTGCATGAAATGAAAGAATACCTAAATAACAGCAGCTGTGTGATTTTTGTAGTCATTACAAAGGGATAATAGTGGCGCACATTTTGTGGAGTGCTTGAACAAAGGGAGATATTACAATTTGCCATAAAATTTATGACAGCACAGTTTGACATTTCACGTAACATTTTTGTAATAACCATTCCTGTGAGAAATTCAAGTACTCTAAAGATGAAAATCCTGTTGGTAACTTGGTGAAAAATTATGGCTGGTCCAGCATGACACCACTCTCCAACATCAAAAATTAACAAAAGAAGCTTATTTTAATGATATTTGTTGTTTGTTATTGACACATGATCGACAATTATCTGGGTAGAGTGCTTGAACAAAGAGAGATATTACGATTTTGCCATAAAATTTATGACAAGGCAGTTTGACATGTACTGTACATGTAACATTTTTGTAACAACCGTTTCTATGAGAAATTCAAGTACTCTAAAGATGAATGTCCTGTTGGTAACTTGGTGAAAAATTATGGCTGGTCCAGCATGACACCACTCTCCAACATCAAAAATTAACAAAAGATTTGTTATTGATACGTGATAGACAATGGAATGTCTATCATTACTTTCGCAAAAAAAAATATTTCCCGGGATTTTTATACCAGATTTTAGGATATTATGCACAGAAGAATTCAAAAAATCCTTGCTGTACTGAGATGTCATGATAGACTCCATAAAAACCTCATGTCAAATACAACTTACAAGTTACAGATCTAACTATGGATGTAAAATAGCCTAAATTTGTCAAAATTTCTATTAGGAGTAAGCGATATTGTGTGTGTACATGTGGTACAGCAGCAAAGCTATCAGTAGCTACATCATTGAAGAAAAAAGCTGACTGCTTTACACCGAGACACATTGTATGAGACAGTGTTCTGTCAGAGAGCAAACTACATACATGTACATGTGTATCTTTGCCATAAACAATAAGTCAGAGAAAGACAGTAACAGCTGGACATCAAAATTATGGACCATTTTGTCATGGCAACTAAATTTATACATACTGTACTTGTAGAGGTACATGTATTGTCTCAGTTATTTTATACACTGAACTTTATGCTGATACTGTACATGTATATGAGGAATTATTCCAACAGGTTTACATTTTAATAAAGACTATTTCTTTGATACCAAAACAATTATGTACACTTCGATAGTTCAAAATATCAACATCAATACATCTGGGAGTGAGAAATGCTCAAACCATCAGTTCACAATAACCAGCATAGCATATCCCCAGTAGATGTTCTGTTTAATGAAGTGATTGTTTTCAGTGGCAGTTGTAGCAGGCTCCCTGTACGTTTTTATATCATTACATGTAAAAGGCTCATTAAGCTTTCATTCACTGGCACCTCACTGACAGTGTATTACTAATTGCTATTGTGTCTGTCAATTGTGTCATCAGTAATTTACAGTTACAGATGTTGCAATGATGAAGTGACCTTTTAAGCCTAAACACTGTTTTAATTTTAAATGAGACATTTACAAAGAAGTTACAGTATGTAGATTGTTCAGATTGTTTATTGCTTATATGAGGGTTACCCTCTAGACAGTAGTAACCCATCAAACGTTCACCCTCCCCCTTATCCCAAATATAAACTGGTTGGGGGAGGGACTATTTGCTACTTCGGAGCTGGGATATTTGGTGGGGGTATCATACAGACCATGACGGCAATGAGGCATTGTGTCTGTCTAAGGCTTTGTTTGTAAGGCAATCTCACCCCTTTTATCATCACAGTTTGGTTCATTCCAATGTGGAACTGGACCTACACATGTGAAAATGGCAGTGGCTACTTTAGTACAGAATCCTGGAAAATGGTGACTACTGGTATAACTTATGAAAGAAAGGTGATAACAATCTTGAAAACAAAATTTTTAGACTCTTGCCGATACTTTCCTCAGCTTAACTTCAAAAATACACTATATCTTAATCAAGAATGAACTTTGAACGTCAGAGTGCAAATCAATAATGAATTGGAGAAGCAAATTATCTCAGGTTTACTGATATTTGAAATTCACAATAGCTAACATTTGTGCTATTATTAAAGTGTTTAACATAATGTCAAGGTTTGGATTTTCACAAAAAACAAGATCTTGAAAACTTGAAAGTTTTTACTATAAGTTTCAGAATGAGTTCCCACAAGCTATAGACCAGAACAGACTTGTAAGGTATTAGCAGTCCTGATATCTGTCAGCTGCGAGTGCCATTCTGCCATAGTTTATGATTCATATCGAAGACATGATGCTAACAGAAAAAGAAATACACAAAGTCAGAAAATGTGCCTTGTTTTAAGCAGATCATTACAGACATACATGTACATGTACCTCAGATCAATTCATATGTATCATATGGAGTTATGATAGTTTCATTAATATTTTCCAAGTTGTGGTGTTGGGTATTGATGTAAGATGTACAAAATAACCATTCCATAGTCAACTGGATATGTGAAGGACTCATTGAGGTATGACATGTGAGTGTGACGTGGACCATATGACATTTATAGGGTATTCTTTACAAAGTAAAAAAATAAAAAGATTACAGGAAGAATATTTGCTATCATGTGCTTGTTTCCTAAAAAACTCTAACCGTTTCAGGCCTAAACCCCTATATAGGGGTTGCTCTGGTAAGTTACCAGAAAGTCAGGCCTGAAACGGTTAATTGGTTGAAAAAGGAGATTTAACCTTTGATTGAAATATTGTTGAACTAACATGTCACTTGAGCCAGATAAAAATGGACAAACACCTGATACCAAACATCAATAAATCAACTTTTTGTGGATCTTCTGTATAACGAATGAGCTACTGTACTAATACTGGTACCATAGTAAACAAATTAAGGTACAGTACACTGCAAAACTTCCATTCAGAAAGGCTTGTCTAAGGCTTGGCCAAAACAAGCCAAAGACTAGTCTTAAGCTTGTTTTAGGCTAGCCTTAAAGCAAGCCCAAAGCTTGCCCAGCTTGACAGCAAAGTCTGCATGTCTCATTCTCTCCTTGTCTGGGGCCATTGAGTCTAAAGGTGATAACTATCATTGCCACTGAATTACATGAATTTATGATTTCCTGTTTTGGGCTTGTTTTAGGCTTCTTTTATAGGCTAATCTAAGATGTGCCCAAAACAAGTCCAAAGCAGGACTTATAGGGACATTGGCTGTAACTTTTGACTAATTTTCACTACTCTGTTTCAATGTATCAACTACAGAATTTTACTATAATCTGATCATCATGACCAATGCCCGGTGTCCTGCTTGCCAACACAGCCTGTGTATGTGAAATGACCATTGTTATTGTTGACAAATGTATTCTAGTCCGGACCTGAATACAAAATTTAAACAATAACAATGCAGATTATACTCATATAGGGTATATTTATGAGCTAAATATTAGGAATTTCTCCATGGTTCAGGGATTCAAACCAGAAACTGCAGATGATACACAGAACAAACAAAATAAAAAAAATGACCAAAGTTACAGCTAATGGATCTTTAATTGAAAACAAGTTTTGCTGTGTACTGTAATTGTGTATGTAAAGTTTGTAGTGAAATGACTACAGGCATCTTCCTTGCCTTGTATTACATGCATCTCTGCATTCAACTACGCTATCTGTGAGATTCAGTGATATTATAAATACATACATGTACTCCCTCTCTTCCCATCATATGATCAACAATTTCAAATTTCCCAGTCCAGGCCATTGGTGTCTATTAATCAAATTTCCCCGTCTCAATTGCCCATCCTTTGACTTTACGGAATACAGCCGGTTGTTTCAAGTATTTATTTTTCCTATCGCTAATCAAGAATTGAATACAAGTGGTAAACTCTCCCTATAGTAGCCTATTATCTTGTCTTTTATTCAGCTTTCACATCTTAGCCAATCCTGAAAATTCTCAATCTGCCGTATGAAGAAATTAACTTTCATATCTGACCCATTTTAATCCTAAGAATTTTCTCTATCTAGGGTAATCTTGTCAATAATTTACTTTTTTTCTTGTGGGTCATCCTATAAAATATTCATTTTTGCCCTAATTTTCCCCACTTTACAAATGTAGCAGTGGTTTAATTCATTCACCCACCCCATCTTATCAAGTACATACTGCATATACATGTATTTCTGTGGCAAAATACCAGGTATATTACATGTATTAGCTAGGAAGATGGAACTGAATAATCAACTGCATTGATGAAACTCAAGGTGCTCTTTTGACAATTCTCACCATGGCAACATGGTAGCATCAGTTTATCAAGTGAGGCTGAAGAACACACTCCGTTATTGATGCTACTGATTTGCATAATATCATTAATTCTGCTGCATTGTATCTAGTGCTGGAATTGTTGTACACATGTATTAGTAAAGACCAATTTAGGGTAAATTGTAAGCCACGCCAATCATATATAATAACTATTTCCAAAACATTTCACCTATCATTATTCTAATGTTCACTATTCACTAACTCTACATGTTTCCCAACATCAGTTTAAACCTCTGTAACCATCCAGCCTGCTTCTTTTCCTAACATCCACCCTGCTTGAAGTGGTAAACCTTCCCTCACTGAGGATCTAGTATGATTACTCCATCCGTACATGTATTTCAATCTAACCTTGCATCTCTCAAACTCTCTCTCTTTTCCTGACTCCTATCTGTTCTCCAGCTGTTCACTATCTCCATCTTTGCTCATTCCCCAATTTGAATTATCAGCATACTGCGAAACCTATGTTTGATCATTTATCATGGATAATGCTTCTGTCCAAATATTCTAAGCCCAGGAGACAAACAGATGTTGTAAATGTAACGTGTCATCTTTTGTATTGTTATAATAAATGTTTTCCACAACCACTGATGCAATTTTTGTCGAAAACATAAACGACACACATGTTACATGTGCGTATGATATATTACAAAAAGATGTCATTGATGGGAATGAATTATTGCCCCACTGACATCCAAAGATAAATTACCTTGACTAATTCTGTCCACCATTCCATAAGCAAATAAAAGTTGTGTTTTTGTTTAATCAGGAAATCCCTTGTCTCTAGCAGTGAAGTGATAAAGGCTAAGCTAGCTGTATTACCAACCTCTTACCAACATGTACACAGAATATCATACATGTATCTGACAGAAAGCTGCCAGGCTCATCATATTCTGTCTAAAATGAAAGGCACACCATTAAAATAAACTGCAGCTGCTACCACAGTTGTTAAAGTTGGATATTCCGATGCATTCCCATCATGCACTTGGATTAAAAAAGAAATTAATGAGGAACTTCATACAAGGCAGAAGAGTTTCAAATAAAATCACACAGTTAGTAGAAGCAGACTTTGTTGAAATATGAATTATGTGTAAAGCCACCAGTACCAAAGTGCTTTAAAGGGACATAAGCTGTAACTTGTGGCAAGTTTTTCAGTATTCTGCTTCTGTATGTCAACTACCGTGTCTGACCCTAATCCCTAATGTTGAAATTTCGAGTACTATTTTTGTCAACACAGCTTGTATGTGTGTAGTGATCATTGTTCATTGTTTACAAATGAATTCTAGTCTGGACTTGAATGCAATTTTCAACAATACCAATGAAGATTGTACTCATATAGCTTGTGTTGATATACTAAATACTTGTCATTAAACTAAAGTTTAGGGATTCAACACAGAAAGTGTAGGGAAACCACAAAACAAAGTTCTGAAAAAATAGCCAAAAGATACAGCTTATGGAGCTTTAATACATTATGCATGTTTATATCTCTGAGTCAATGAAGATCATATTTTTGGTAGCATCTTTGCTCTTCCCTCATCCGTGTATGAACTTTTTGATTCTTTCATTATACAATCTGCAAACTGTGGTCTAGCTCAGGCATACATGTATATATAACTTGTGCACCTGTGGGTTTGCCAAGCCTAGGCTTTTCTGCAAGTATATTACTTCTTACACTCACATCGATGCCACCAGCTAGCAAGGCATGACATTCTGTAAACAGTGCCTATATACAACATATTTTTATGAAATTTAGCCTGTTTAATATGTCAATTTATTTAACAGACATTAATGCATGTATTGCCGTAACAGATTTCAGAGAAATTGCTTTTCTTTGCTAAATTAAGGCATCTTATCTACTTTGACCAGTCCTCACCCCGCATAGAACCAGTCCTCACCCAGCATAGGACCAGCAACACCAGAAAAACATTCTCAGACTGTTAAACCCAAGCATATATTTTTCTCTAGAAAAGTAAAAAATATGGTGTGAAATCAAAAGTTTTAGCTTGGGGTGCTTTAACTACAGCTTAACTATTAATGAAGAGTATCTTCAAAAATAGACTTAATCTATATGCATCTTGTGAGGGAAATATTTAATTTTTTGTCAAAGAAATTTTGCTTCATCAGTGTTGAGTATGTGAAATTTAAATGGGACTTTATGAAAGCCTAACATGAGTCATACCGTACATGTAATTTTAGGGCAAATATTTCGACAAAGTAAACATGCCAAACGATTGTAGTGCTTCCATTTCTCTGCCTAAACAGTACAGTACACAAGCTACATTATCTGACATTTAGATGCCCTTTTCACATCTACGACTAATACATGTACATGTTTTGTGTACTGAGCATGTCACCAGTGATTACACATGTACACACACTTTCACTTGCAATTTACCAGTACATGTCACTGCATGAAATGTACATTTATACAGCAGATATACATGTACAGTATGGCATTGTGGACTGTCACAGGTGTATGTACATTAAAATATTTTGGACAGAAACAGACATGTTAGTCCATACATGTAGTGTCAGATGATGACCCCAAGACCTAAAGGTTACTGCATATGTTGCCAAAAAAGTCCCATCTGGTCTGTATGAAAAAAAGATAAATTTGTTTGACTGTACATGTAGATGAAGGTGATGTACATTGCTGAATTACACTAGAATTCAACATTAGAATGAATAATGCTTATTGCAGTGTAAAGGTACCGTGCATGTCTTATACATAAGATGAGAAATATAATGCTGTATGTTTTTATATAGTGCACCTTGTCAACATCCTACCATTCTGATTTGAAAAATGAGTACCTTTTAATAGTTTTTGCCACATCGACAGGAATACATGTAGTGGTTCCGTTTCTGTCTGGGGTTGCCATGGTCACCAGCAGTGTACACTTGATAGTGCTGGGAGTGGTCAAACAGAGACCAAATACCTTGCCGTGTCTAAAATACGCTGCCATGTTAGACAGTGAATTATGTCAAATGAGAGCTATCAAGTGACGTGGAATTACATGCATTTACTATCATCCCACTCTGAAACATCCAGAAATTTCTTGTCCTCAAACATAGTTATAACCTACATGTTGTGTTTGTTCCGTAATATCTTATATCCTTTACTGAATGCTGAGAGCATTTGCTGTCACCTTAAAGTATTCAGGGAATCAGATTGATGATTTTGTCTCTTCATTTGGAAATGTACATCAGAACATCACTAATCTAGGTCATCCCTGATGCTGTGCTGGTAATGAAATATGTTCTGTAGCATTGACCTTTCAACTTTGGGTCACCTTCATTTACAAATCTACAAAACACATCTGCTAAACTCAACCCTCTACTGACAAAGACTCTAGCAGTTTGTTTTGTTTCAGGTCATTTATTTCATTACGTATAAAAAAAAATTATTTATATGTCTACCATACAGCCTTTTACTCTCGATGTCTGTTATTTCACTTGAAAAATTACAGTAACCTATACAGGAAAAGAACCATCACTTTTTTGAAGAGAACATATTCTTGGCATTCCATGAATGATTGTCACCATCTTTGATAACAGAGAATCAAATGACTAATGTGCAGGCGGATGTATTAAAATTTAAAAATATATCAATTTTACTTGTGCGTCTAAAAATAGATTTTGTGTGTGCCATCGTCCATGCAGCCGCCAGTTGAATAAATTACATCTGTCATAGAAATTAAACATATATATATATATATATATATATCCAACGATACAACGTAAATAGTGGAATATGCATGCCCTTAATTTATGACAGATAGGTTTGACATAGACACCATACAGTCATACCTGTCAAAACCCCAAGAATATCCCCAGTACTTTTTTTTATGATTTAATACCAATACCCATACCAATGTGAATATTTTCTTATTGTATTACGTAGGTTGTTAAATTTAGAAACACCGTCAACAGATGCTCAGGTTCACAGTCATATCAATTTTTAACAACAATTTGCATATATAAGTAGATTGCACAATTCTGCCGCTATATGAGTCTACCAAAGGCTATCTTCTCTGCAATGTCTAAATACCCCCCTCCCTCCCCCATCACTGCCAAAGTGTAGACCAAGCCTATTGTCTTCTTTGGCCAAGACAAAACTATATTAGGAGAAATTGGTGTGACACGGTTAAATTCAGATTGGTAGTAAACCATGGTTTATACTCTACCTAAATTTTATACATTTCCATCAGACTTGTTGCATGAATACAACACAACAAATCTTTCATGGCTTAGTTGTGTACTACATATACAAACACACAGAATCTGCAACAAAGACAGAATGCATAACCAACATCATGTGCAATCATCATATCAACAGCCAATTATTTAAACAAACTTAAAATCTTTAATCCCTCTCAGTAAGTGAGATTTCCTCTGAATTTTCTGATGGTACATGTATCAATAGATTGAGACAGGACTGATCCATGCACCTACACTGGTGATTTTGAAATTAATTATTTAATTGGAGTTCAAGTGAACTGCGATACAGACACATAGTTCTTTTTAGAAGATGTTAAGAGAAATTTGAATATTGCTTGACTTAAAGAATTTAAAATTTAACTGTATATCGTTCACATACTATTGACAGTTTGGATACATTCCAAATACATTGTGGCAAATTCTTACAGTCATACTCATGTAACTATTACAGCACATCTATTGGTTAAGAATAGTTTTACTAATTACTGTTGCTGTTTATCAATCTTTTACAACAAGGTGTCGATGAACTACGTGAAATGAAGAGAGACCTACAACGAGAGATTGCAATGTTCTCAGCTCGTCTTGTCAAGCAGCTGAAGAGAAGGGAAAGACGTCTGGCAAAACTACAAAAAAATCAAGATGTATTGACGGCCATTTTGCAGGCCGTATCACAAAAAAGAAGTAAGTTTTCATAAGGATTAGGCTTTTACTAATATCAGATAATCATGCATTCCCAAAATTGTCCTTTTGTATCAAGCAAATAAGTTGCAAACTATCTCAATAAAGGCAGAAAAATGTTAAGTTGTATAGGGTTTGCCTTTTATAACATTTTGATAACATGTTTGAGGAAATGAGTATCAATTATTATCATTTTGATATCATTACAAGTACTGACAAACACAGATGGTATATGGTATTTGTGATACTGATAATGTATTTGTGCTTGTGTTCCATTGTACTTCAGCCATTGTAGAATAAATATTCCTGAAGGTTACTGGCAAGTTAATATGTGTGGGTAATATTTGTAGATAGGTAAAAACCTACATGTACTCTGAATTTTAACAACAGATACACAATGGATTATTATGTCAACACTAAAGGCAAGGGAATATCTAAGAGTCATTTAAAGGTGATATCATTTGTGTTATATGTGAGATGATATGTTCAGGTGACAGAAATTGATGATAGGAGAACTGAAGAGTCTCGTGAGACTGTGGATAATGAGTGGTTCTCTCACATTACGTGATTGGCACACAATCAGGTTTTTGTCGTCTGCTTAAAATTTCACTTTACATGAATTTCCAACATTATCAGTGAAGATGAAAAATTACAACCAAAGTGATACTGTGTGGGAAGATTGTCTGGATACAACTTTCATTCCTTGGCTATTTCTTGGATTATTCTGTAAGTTTGATAGAATGAAATATGACAGAAAATTTGCTATCATGGATGACATTACAGGACATGTTCCGTTAGTCATGAAAAGAAACATGAATTTTCATCTCAGTACACATTGCAAGTAATATCAGCGTCCAATACATGTCATTACTACATGGATCAAAGACACTTTTAGATGCAATTATCAATTCTGTTGGGAATTTTTTTTGGAAATTGGGACATATCAGCTAGATTTTTTCAACCTTTCTGCTTCGGCAATTTCAGTTTATAGGAGGAATTATTTTAGATTTTTTGTGTAAGGAGATTATACCCTGTAGACAAAAAAAATTGAAGGATGTAGACATCACACCAATGGAGAATAAACTAAAGGGAGAAATCCTAGGTAAAGCTGTGTGCACAAGTTCTGCAGGAATCAAGGGTTTGGCTGCGATATTATGAATAGCGCCCTCTACGTCCAATGGTAAGTTCTCTATCTCTGAAGAACAGTAGGGGAGAAATAGTGGATCTGTGGATAGTGTAGGAAAAACATTTGTCTCAGAGAAGCAGTTTTAAACTTTGAGCAAGCACCCGTAAATTGTATCGTTTTTTCAATATATGCAGTTCTTAGCAAGCAATTTTATATGCAATTATTACATCATGGATAATTACGCAATAAACCATACCAATAATTAGAGATTTCCCATGCTCATAATTTTGAACTGTAACTGTATTGCTCATTCATTTGTTTTACAGTGAGGCCCTATTTCAACAAAGGCTCTGACCTTACAGGACCATCTCAGCTTGTCGCATAAGTTCAAACAGCGAAATTCATTCATTTACGGGGAGGGGGTTTGACCTCCATTCAATTAGTTAACCTCACCTTCACACGTTTATTTTGTGATCACAAGTTCTTTGTATGTAAAAATAGACAAAAATTACATAGTTATGCCAACAAGTTGTACAATAACTGTTTCCAATTCCTTCGTGTCCCAAACACATTAATGTCGTATCCTAAACCTTTCATTCATCAAATTCTGAGGATAAAAAGTATCTTTTTAAATGTGCTTTAAGCGTCTGCTTGCTCAAGCCACGCCTGGTCATATCACTCTCACTGTGTTGACAAAGCAGCACTGAATACAGAAGTCTTCACAAGATTCATAATTCTCAGTTAAAAAATGTCAAAAAACACCCCATATAGAAGGACAAATGACTCATGATTTGGTAAACCAGTTGCTGGCTTGAAGCAATTCTTTGAAAAGCACCATCAAGTTTGTGGAAGTCTACCTATGTTTTTACACCAAGGGGACTTGTCAACAACTGAAAAAAAGCACAGAAATCCACAGGAAGATTGGAAAAGGGTATACAAGTTTGAAGCTGGAAAGCTGAAAAAAATAGGTGACTGACTATGGCAAGAAGGAAAAGGAACAAGGAGAAAAGGAAAGTCATGAGATGCAAAAGAATTGGAGTAAAATAAAATGACACTTCTATGCAGGTGTTCATTCCAACCACTTTCAAAAAGTTTTCCTCTTTCTTCATATGCCCCATTAGTACTCAAATTTGATCTACTACTTGACGCATTCTTCAGTAGCTATAGCAAAATGCAACATTCGACTCTCAGGCAGACACCAACATTTCGAACTTTTGAACTTTCGTTTGAGGGGGGGGGGGGTATGATCTATTAAAACAAAGGAATTGAATTTCGATTCTTGAACTTATGCGACGATCTGAGATAGTCCCTATTAAAGCATAGACCCTCCGTTTTTAGGGTCTATGATTAAGCAAGGTGGGAGCTCAACCAGAAGTGGGGCTTACATAGCGCCCTCTATCAGCACAGTAGCGAATACATTGCCTGGTGGCTCTAGCCAGTTCAGAAATGCTATCTTCTATGGTATATTTTTTTGGAACTCGTTTCTGTTGCTGATCTTTCAAGATAACGTCAAGTCTATTTCAAATGGCAACATGAATCCATGACAATTTGCTGTCAGGATGAAGATGAAATTGAATTGAATTTATTTTGTATTTTGATAGTTTGAAAAGTTGCAAGATGTTTTTCAACCAAAGTAATTGTTACCTGTATATTAGTAAACCAGTGGACAAGTTGATCAACAGCAGCAAAGCATATTGATGAAGGGCAAAGAATATTGGAATACAAACACGTGGTGTAATCATTTCCATTTTGCATTCATTTTGTGTGCAATATTTATTATGTATTAGCAGTTTGATATCTTTTACGTTGATTGACAGATATTGCAAGTATAGGAAATTGAAAATTTTCGATCTGAAAGGTCACACTTTAAAATTTATGGCGTATCAATCGTAAATTTTACTGTACAGGTGATAAACTTATGAGATAGCGCCCTCTTGAGTGTGTGATTCATTTTAAATAACCCTCGTTAAAATACGTAGGCCCCCGTAAACAATCTGGAAACTATCGATGCATATTACTCAGAGCTCTAAATTAAATTAAATTCTGCTCTAAATTAAATGTTAACGGTAGAAACTCGAGCACGCTGCATCTTCTACCGTTTATGCACCCAATATTGTAGCTCTGCATGGCAGGGCTGTGTGTTACCGGCGTTATACGGCCTCCCGTGGTGGGAGGCCGTACAACGCAGGTAACACTCAGCCTAGCTCTGCATAGCAGGGCTATGTGTTACCGGCGTATAGGCCGTATAACGCCGGTAACACACACAGCCCTGCCTTGCAGAGCTACCAATATAATAATATTGGTGACTGTCTGTTGCATGTGAAGGTTTTCCTAAAGTAGTGACATTTGCTATGTTATCAACGCAAGCTAGGGTTTGCCGGATGAAAAACTGACCCATGTTTCGGAATTTTTTCGTGAAAAAAGTGACCCATTCGAACGGCACATTCCCGTACACCTTCTTATGGGGGTTACCCCCGGGGACTAATTTCACAAGGAGAAAATTCATAGTGCGTAGTGAGCACGGTCGATCGCCGATGATCTAATATAGACCCAATTGCCTCTCATAATGACAATTGAAAAAAGCTGTCATACGTCAACAACTGGAGACAAACGACTTGCATTTACTCGCTACATCAAATCTGACGAAACCCTAAGAGTGCAACGTGCCTACTGAGTTGTTCCTTTGCACGATTGAATGCAAAACTAACTTTCGTGTAATGGCTCCGCGTGCGTGATGTTTTCGTATGATGAAGCAATTTAAAATGTTATTAATGCTACTGAACAGAATTACTTCAAGTATTTTAACTAAAGAAAAGTGAAAGGAAAGTTCAAAGGTAGAGTAAGACGAAACCGTTCAATTATCTAATTTAGTGTACATACCTGATCTGTGATTCCGAGTAGGCTCTTTGGTCCGTCAATGTTACGACTTCCAGAGATACATCTCTCGTGCTTGGAAAAATGAGACGAAATCTTGGTTTACATGTAAGTCTCTCCAACCGAGTGACTCTGTCGTTACACCGCGCCGGTCTTCCGACCACAACCGCGAAAACATTCCGGCAGTGGTACGAGACGCACTGCTTCCCAACGGCATAGCATGCTTCAATTCAATTAACATCGTGGCATATGCGGTGTTCAGCACCAAGGCCTACATATGTACCCAAATATCGCAGAACAGTAGTCGCATTCGATTCTAACCGGTGCATCGTTACCCTTGGACGTGTTTCTCATCGGTATTCGTCTGCATGCATGTAAACCCGGCCCCATCATCTTAGTTATCGGTGAGAGTTATAAGAGACGACGTCCGACCAGATATCGATAAGTTTTCCACGTTGTTCTGATTTACTCGTATGCGATTGTTTTACTGAAAAAACAACCGGAATCAGTCCTTGCGCATTCGTCCACCGCCGTTGCTTGTGATCGCCAAACGACCATGGTAATCACTAGGGCCTCCGATTCAGGAAATCGAATGCAATCTCCTTTGTGTGCTTTGCATACATTACATTCAGGTGGAAAAAATATCACAGAAACCAGGAAACGCTGTGACGCACGTAAGCGCCCCCTTTTATATCACTGAGAATTTCACTAGTGCCGTTCATGCAGTCTTCATGCTCATTACCGTTGACGGTTGCGACAACCACTACGTCACAAACCTATTTAATAATTTACCATGGTTATCCTCACTAATGCGCTCCGTTGAGAAACTCTTCTGGTTGCTAAGTGACGTGGGTGAATGAAAGCAGGAGACTGCAAATCACCGCCGTCTCCACTGTCATCACTGCTTGTACTTGTGTGCTGTCGCCCACGAGGACTGAACAGGGAGGCCGCACTCACTCACGCCGCCGTGCTTTGCTTCTCCGACCGACGGCTTAGCTTGCCAGCGCCGTATTTTCCGATGCCTTACAGAGCATTCCTGAGCCTTTTCACACTTCTTTGAATATTTGTGGTGGCTCTTCCCAGAGCTGCGATTTGATATCGTTCGATAACATCGACTACTTTGCAACCTTTCCCACGGATTGGAAATAGCCTATCCATCGGAGTGTCGACGGCGCGATCGGTTACGATCACGATCGCGATCGTTTGAAGACGACGCCGTACAAGTGACGGCTTGATTGGATGGCTGGATTTTTCGGCGTGGCTCTGCCGTTCACGAAGAAACCCTCCACTTTGCTGTCCGGAAAATCGCAAAACAAACGAGGTGAGAGTTACGATGGCCAGTGGTTTGTATGAATGAAAATTATCTATCAATCAAAACTCAATAGAGGGAACACCAATCCCTGTCGGCATAGTTTCGAATATCTGTCATAGGTTCTCAACGAGCCTTGTAAACACTGATTTTTACAATCGGTTGAAGCATTCTTCGGAGCTTTACATGTAATTATCGCTACGTGCTCTAAAATTGCGTGGAAACAAAAATGAAGGGGGATATCCCAACAGCGTTCCACTGAGGCGTTCGCCTCGCCGATACGATGAATGGAGCAAAGCTATACGTACATATACCAGTAACAATAGAACACGGTCGCAATGATGTATGTTCATGTTGAGTCAAAATCGAACATGTTCTTGACTACTTTTTGTTCACGTTTGTATTCATCTACTCCACGAACACCGAACGATTTGTTCGGCGAGTTTGTCTGTTCGCTGTTCGGGTTCATGAATTTCCTGGCGTACGCGATTCCTGTTTATTTATTTTCCTGGCTTCAATGTGAACCTCTGGAATCACCCCTCCTCGCACCTCTTTCTGGCTACGCCAACGCAGTCTCATATTTAATTGCGTTGAGAGCGTGTGTACTGCCAAGTTCTAAGCTTATAGTGCGCGATTGTTGTCCTGATTTTCCATCGACAAAAGAGCCTTGAAATTTGTGGGCATTGTTCTCAGAAGTCAGATATATTTTAAAGTTATGTGAGAATTAACCCGTGATTCAAATTAGACATATCATACTTTTACTTTTCTGGAGAACTTGGACTAATTTAATGTATTTATTAGACCTACTGTTTTGGATATTTGAATATTTGAACAGCCAGTGAATATAAGGTATATATGCCCGAACTATAATGACAATGGTCCTATATGATGCTTAAAGCTAGTAAAAAATGGAGACAATAATGACAAAAATAGTTAGTAGCATTATTCCTCTTTACTATGTTGTCACAGACAACAAAATAAACCATGACCGTCAAGTCTCCAGAGTATCCTGTGGCAAGCTACATACCAGACTTAACATTTCATATTACCTATCCACAGTCATTGTATTGGGAAACCAGTTTCTCTAGCATCGATGATATTATCTAAGCTGTTTACTCGGTCATTAGCAAAGTAAACCATGGTTGTTGTAGCATTTGACCAGGCTCTATTTTGTATTAGAATTCATTTAATGCTGTGAAATGGAGGTATGGATTGTTAGCTGAGACTTCTGTGAATGGTAACATCTGGAGAGACAGACAAGGCTGCTGTGTTGAAACAAACTTTTGGAAATTAAGTGTCATTTATAATCAATTTTTGAGCAGTTGTGAAGCCTGGAAACAAAATATACGAAGGTACTGAGAATATTAGGAAATATGATATTTCATGCGGCAAATTTTCCATTTTTCTGGCAGTAAAGTCACAGTGAACTGCATAATTCAACCAAGGCAAAAACGAGGCCAAAAAAGTAGCTTGTGTTGTTTTAAAAAAGGTACTCCACATTTTTTTTACAAATGTTATGGACACTGAGGAAAATTCCTTTGTTATATTGAGGCTATAAAAAGCATAAACAATATGTAATAATTTGTAGTGTGAACATAGCTTTTGTAAATGGCCTAAAAAAAATATCAAACATTTATCTTAATTTGTATCTGGTCAGTTTATCTGTTTTTGCAACACAAAATTGAATACAGTGACAATGGCATTCATCTGTGTCTTTATCTGCATTGGATGACAGTCTATAGTGAAAGATAAGATAAACTTAAAAATATATCATCAAACTTCAAAATGGGCCTGAGTGTGTGTTAATAAGAGTGTTGCCGTACAAGAGTTCTGACGTAGCAGTCCTGCTTTCAAGCTTTCACAATGTCAAATCAAAGATTATGTCTTTTCAAAGACTGTGCCATAAAGTGGTGTGGGTGGTGAAGACTGTAAAGCTATAGAAAGAAAGCAAATTAAACATGACATATGATGATATACAGCTTCCTTTCATTTTGAGAGTTAGCGTGATATGGGATTGTGCAGGAAGAGTGTGGGAGGAGGTTTGGGATTAGCCCTGCGTACAGGTCTGTGTGTTCCCGGCGTTATACGGCCTCCACCACAGCCCTGCAATGGTCCATAGAGATAACTGGCGAGATTCAAAATGGCAATCTCCATGGGTAAACAACTTGTCGAGTACGTTATGTTTCAGAAAAAGAGCGGTTTTGGACATGTAGAAGTCAATCGCATCTTTTCTGGGGTCGGTTAGGAGGTAAAGGTAGGCAGGGAAAGGATTTTGCCCCGATAGAGCAGAATTTCGGCCAAAAAGACCGTTTTTTCATTGCGCTCCAGATGCGGACCGCAGAGTCCCCAGTTATCTCCATAGACCGTTGCAGGGCTGTGATGGAGGCCATATAACGCCGGGAACATACAGACCTATACGCAGGGCTAGTTTGGGATCAGCTGGTACCCACATAGGGTATATACCGGTAGAATTTGTTTGTTGAGACAAGATCTTTTGTTCTGCAGAGGTCTGATGGTAGTCTTGTTTGTTTATATTGTGAACTTTTAGTTTTGATACACGTTGTACTGTTTTCATCCCCAAACTTTGTATCAATGACGTCTGTTTCATCGGTGCAGTCAGAAACATTCTCCAGAAAAGAGGAATGGTTGGTCAATGACTTAAAATTCTTTGTTCGATGAGTCAATGGCAAAACAATTTTACCCAGTCCAGACACCTTTCAAATGGCTAGTGAAAGCATGAAGAACAATACCATCAGATATTCAGTGTACATCAGCTTTTGAATACTTTCACTGGTCTGTTTGATGTCCTTTTATTCAGCTATTCAATTGTACATTCCTTGTTACATATGTCACATTAACTTTGAATACAATGGTCACGTAACCATACCAGATTGTGATAGCCTTTCACCGGCATAGCCATCAGTAATCCTTTTGTCCTTAATACAGATTATCCTTGAGCCTGTGTAAAACTCATAAAAGTTAACGTATTAGGCTGAAACAATCATTTTTCAATGTATTATGTAATCATGTTCATATACTATGTAAATTATATTCATACATTAGGCCGAACAAAATTGACGCCCTGAACCCCTGAAAAATGTGTATATAAAACTGAAAATAAAAATATTTGGAAAAAAAAATCTGTGCCTACCCTACGTTTGAAAACTATGTTAGTCCGTGGGCTGGAGGGGCCCACCGTGCACCCCCCCCCCCCCATAAACCTACTACATGGGTAGTTTTTTGTTCTTGGGATCTGCTGAACTAGAAAAAAGATGTTAACATTGGATATTTTGGGATGCACTACCTGTCTGCACTGGTTTTTGATTTGTATGTACCGCAAAAAATGGCAAAAATGGGTAGGGGTAGGGGGTACTATATCCTCCCCTAAATTGAGTAAACTAGCATGAAATAGCACAAACCTTACATTTTTGGAAAGCTCAGATAATGCTCTTTCTGAGGAATACCAACTTTAGCAAAATTAATTTGTGTACATAGAATAGGACGACTTTAAAATGAATTTTTTTGACAATTTTGAAATTTTTTACCCAAAATACCATGTAACAATTGTGATTTACTTTTTATTAAGCAAAATTTTCACAACTTTTTGTGTTTAAATTATTCATTCCGACATATTAAACAAGAAAAAAAGTGTTAACATCAGATATTTAACTATACACTACTTCTCTGGTGTCAATTTTGAATTGCGTGTATCTGTATGGGGTGTGCAAAAGCTAGGGGTAGGGGTACAACATTCTTTCCATGATGAAGTAAACTGGCTTGAAATGCCATATACCTTATGGTTTTAAAAAGCTGAGATACTGGTCTTTCTAAAATGCATAAGATTTTAGTAAAAAAATATGACGTCATAGAATTGGATAACTTTAAATCGTTTTTTTCTGGTAATTCAGCAATTTTAACCAGAAGAAAATACGATAACTATTGTTTCCTCCCAATGAAGCAAATCAAACAGATTTATGGATGTTATTTACTAATTGCAATGTGCTGAAGAAGAAAATAAATGTTAAAATTGGGTATTTACAATGCATTATCGTCTCTACTCACTAAAATGGCAAGTTTTGCTACATTGGTATATCGTGAATGGGCATTTTATTGTTATGCAATGAAATAATGCACAGCCTTAAAAAGAAGACTTGAAAACGCACACACATAGTCATATTGACATTTTCTCCTTAAAGTAAATAGATTGTTGATGACTGTCTATTTTTATGATTTACTTTTTAAATATTTTTTTATAAAATAATTTTGATAAGACGTATTTGGAAAATTATCTATGCCTCCTTGTCGTACTTATACAGCAAGCATTACTAACAATCTATTAGGCCGTGGGCTAGAGGGGGCGTCTACGTGCACCTCCGTGCACCTCCGCACACCCACCAACCGCACAGGATAACAAACCTGTATTTTTCAGAAGCCTTGGGATCGCTAGAATAAGAAATAGGATTTTAACAGACAAAATATAGGGACTCAATAGCTGTTACGGTCATGTTTTGAAGGGTACCGCAAAATCACGATTTTGTGACCCACACGGATTTTTGTCAAACCTGTCTTCATGTACGTCATCTGCTGAGCTTACTATTTAACGTGA
Source organism: Ptychodera flava (assembly GCF_041260155.1). Lineage (NCBI taxonomy): Eukaryota > Metazoa > Hemichordata > Enteropneusta > Ptychoderidae > Ptychodera > Ptychodera flava. The sequence goes on along the minus strand of NC_091933.1, from coordinate 4,664,006 downwards.
CCTAACTTATGGGGTATCATTAGAAAGGTGATTTATTCTTCTTGAAAATGGTATATAGCAATATGCAATATCTTCTATAGTTTTCATGAAATAGGGCCATAATTCACCCCATATCCCAAAGTTTATTTCGCAAATTACTGTCAAAATTAATCTAAATTCTACCAATTATTTACCTAGACATAATACAAAGGGCAATGCTGTGTATTAACTTTGTGTTATTTGCTACAAGTACATGTTAGAAACCTGAAATAAACGTTTGACAGAAAAAATATTGGAATCCTGTAACGGTAACAGTCATATTTTGAAGGGTTCCGCAAAATTACAGTATTACTGAATCACATTCGTTTTTGTTAAACCTGTCTTCTTGTAAGTCTTCTGCTGAGCTTATTTTGAAGATAAAGAAGCATATGTGGTATCATTTGAAAGTTAATTTACTTTTCTTTAAAATAATATATTGCAATATGCAATATCTTCTATAGTTTTCATAAAATAAGACCAAAACTTATCCCATACCCCAAAGTTTTATGTCGCAAGTTACAGTCAAAACTAATGTCAAATTCTACCAATTATTTTCCTAGACACTTTACAAAAGGCAATGCTTTGTATAAAATATATTTTATTTGGTACAGGAACAGGTCAAAAATATGAGTTAGACTTTTAACAGACAAAATATTGGGATTGAATGACTGTTACTTGCATGATTTGAAGGGTACCGTGAAGTCAGAGTATTACCGACTCGCATATGTTTTTGTTAAATGTGTCGTCTTGTAAGTCATCTGCTGAGCTTACATTTTACCATAATCTAGCTTATAGGCTGCCATTAGAAAGACAATTTATTTGGCTTTAAAATGACATATTGTAACATACAATATCTTCTATAGTTTTCATGAAATAGGACCAAACCTTACCCCATACCCCAAAGTTTTATGTCGTAAATTACTGTCAAAACTAATCTTAAATTCTACCAATTATTTACCTAGACATTATACAAAAGGCAATGCTTTGTATCAAATTGTTTTATTTGATACAGGTACATATTAGAAACTTGAAATAAACTTTTAACACAAAAATATCTGGATGCTGTAGCAGTAACAGTCATATTTTGAATGGTACTGCAAAATCACAGTATTGCCAATTGCATACATTTCGTTAAACCTGTCTTCTTGTAAGTCGCCTACTGAGCTTATTTTTTTATCATAACGTGGCAAGTTGGGCATCATTAGAAAGTTAATTTACTCTTCTTTAAAATAATATATTGCAATATGTAATATCTTTTACAGTTTTCATGTAATAGGACCACAACTAATTACCCCATACCCCAAAGTTTTATGTTCCAAATTACAGTCAAAACTAATCTCAAATTCTGCCAACTATTTACCTAGACATAATACAAAGGGCAATGATTTGTATAAAATATAGTTTATATGCTACAGGTTCATGTTAGAAACTTGAAACGAACTTTTAACAGAAAAAATATTGTGATGCTGTAGCCGTAACAGTAATATTTTGAAGGGTACCACAAAATCATGGTATTGTCAACTCGCATACGTTTTTGTTTAACCTGTCTTATTGTAAGTCATCTGCTAAGCTTATTTTTTAACATAAGTTGGTTTTTGGGGTATCATTAAAAAGTTTTTTTTTCTTTGATATAACATATTGTAATATACAATATCTTCTTTAGTGTTCAGGAAATAAGACCAAAACTTACCCCATACCCATTAGTTTATATTGCAATTACTGTCACTACTGATTTTTAATTCTACCAACTTTACCTAGTCATATGACAAAAGACAATGATTTGTATGAAATCTGTTTTATTTGCTACAGAGACATGTCACAATATGAGATAGACTTTTAACAGACAAAATACTGGGATTGAATGGTTGCTGCTGTCATGTTTTGAAGGGTACCGTAAAGTCACAGTCTTGCCCACTCGTATGTGTTTTTGTTAAATGTGTCATCTTGTAAGTCATCTGCTGAGCTTACTTTTTACCGTAACCTATCTTATTGGCTATCATTGGAAAGACAATTTTTGCCAGAAAGCGATCGACATATTGTAATATGCAATATCTTCAATACTTTTCATGAAATAGGACCAAAACTTACCCCATATCCCAAATTCGCAAACTGCAAAGTTTTAGAACAGATGTAGTTTGTAAATCAAACTAAGGGCTGGGGTGATGAGGTTTTGCTATTTCATTACAACTTAAGATGATAATGCACTTTATGATATGCTAAAAATAAGAGTGATAAATGTTTGTAATGATACCCTACAATCTTGGTTATGGACAAAATAAAGCTTGGCAGATAAATTTCATGGAAACCTGTGTAATAAAATTTCACGGGTTTCAGCAACATATCCTGCTATCCTTCAAACCATGATGCTAACAGCTATTAAATCGCAATAATTATCCTGTTAATAGTATCTTTCATAGTTGGAAATGTCTCTGTAACAAATAAAATAAGTTTCATACAAAGTTTGTCTTTTTTTTTATAGAATTTTTCAAAATTAAATACTAGTTTTGACTGTAATTTACGACATAAAACTTTGGGGTATGGGGTAAGGTTTGGTCCTATTTCATGAAAACTATAAAAGATATTGTATGTTGCAATATGTCATTTTAAGCCAAATAAATTGTCTTTCTAATGGCAGCCTATAAGCTAGGTTATGGTAAAATGTAAGCTCAGCAGATGACTTACAAGACGACACATTTAACAAAATCATATGCGAGTCGGTAATACTCTGACTTCACGGTACCCTTCAAATCATGCAAGTAACAGTCATTCAATCCCAATATTTTGTCTGTTAAAAGCCTAACTCATATTTTTGACATGTCCCTGTATCAAATAAAATATATTTTATACAAAGCATTGCCTTTTGTAAAGTGTCTAGGAAAATAATTGGTAGAATTTGACATTAGTTTTGACTGTAACTTGCGACATAAAACTTTGGGGTATGGGGTAAGTTTTGGTCTCATTTCATGAAAACTATAGAAGATATTGCATATTGCAATATATCATTTTAAAGAAAAGTAAATTAACTTTCAAATGATACCACATATGCTTCTTTATCTTCAAAATAAGCTCAGCAGAAGACTTACAAGAAGACAGGTTTAACAAAAACGAATGTGATTCAGTAATACTGTGATTTTGCGGAACCCTGCAAAATATGACTGTTACAGCTACAGGATCCCAATATTTTTTCTGTCAAACGTTTATTTCAGGTTTCTAACATGTACTTGTAGCAAATAACACAAAGTTAATACACAGCATTGCCCTTTGTATTATGTCTAGGTAAATAATTGGTAGAATTTAGATTAGTTTTGACAGTAATTTGCGACATAAACTTTGGGGTATGGGGTGAATATGGCCCTATTTCATGAAAACTATAGAAGATATTGCATATTGCTATATACCATTTTCAAGAAGAATAAATCACCTTTCTAATGATACCCCATAAGTCAGGTCACGTTAAATAGTAAGCTCAGCAGATGACGTACATGAAGACAGGTTTGACAAAAATCCGTGTGGGTCACAAAATCGTGATTTTGCGGTACCCTTCAAAACATGACCGTAACAGCTATTGAGTCCCTATATTTTGTCTGTTAAAATCCTATTTCTTATTCTAGCGATCCCAAGGCTTCTGAAAAATACAGGTTTGTTATCCTGTGCGGTTGGTGGGGGGGGGGGGGAGGTGCACGTAGACGCCCCCTCTAGCCCACGGCCTAATAGATTGTTAGTAATGCTTGCTGTATAAGTAAGACAAGGAGGCATAGATAATTTTCCAAATACGTCTTATCAAAATTATTTTATAAAAAATATTAAAAAGTAAATCATAAAAATAGACAGTCATCAACAATCTATTTACTTTAAGGAGAAAATGTCAATATGACTATGTGTGTGCGTTTTCAAGTCTTCTTTTTAAGGCTGTGCATTATTTCATTGCATAACAATAAAATGCCCATTCACGATATACCAATGTAGCAAAACTTGCCATTTTAGTGAGTAGAGACGATAATGCATTGTAAATACCCAATTTTGACATTTATTTTCTCCTTCAGCACATTGCAATTAGTAAATAACATCCATAAATCTGTTTGATTTGCTTCATTGGGAGGAAACAATAGTTATCGTATTTTCTTCTTGTTAAAATTGCTGAATTACCAGAAAAAAACGATTTAAAGTTATCCAATTCTATGACGTCATATTTTTTTACTAAAATCTTATGCATTTTAGAAAGACCAGTATCTCAGCTTTCTAAAACTATAAGGTATATGGCATTTCAAGCCAGTTTACTTCATCAAGGAAAGAATGTTGTACCCCTACCCCTAGCTTTTGCACACCCCATACAGATACACGCAATTCAAAATTGACGCCAGAGAAGTAGTGTATAGTTAAATATCTGATGTTAACACTTTTTTCTTGTTTAATATGTCGGAATGAATAATTTAAACACAAAAAGTTGTGAAAATTTGCTTAATAAAAAGTAAATCACAATTGTTACATGGTATTTTGGGTAAAAAATTTCAAAATTGTCAAAAAAATTCATTTTAAAGTCGTCCTATTCTATGTACACAAATTAATTTGCTAAAGTTGGTATTCCTCAGAAAGAGCATTATCTGAGCTTTCCAAAAATGTAAGGTTTGTGCTATTTCATGCTAGTTTACTCAATTTAGGGGAGGATATAGTACCCCCTACCCCTACCCATTTTTCGCCATTTTTTGCGGTACATACAAATCAAAAACCAGTGCAGACAGGTAGTGCATCCCAAAATATCCAATGTTAACATCTTTTTTCTAGTTCAGCAGATCCCAAAGAACAAAAAACTACCCATGTAGTAGGTTTATGGGGGGGTGCACGGTGGGCCCCTCCAGCCCACGGACTACTATGTTATTGGAACAGCACAATTTAATTTTTTTGGGCCTTATGTTAAATATGGTCATAAGGCCAATATTATGATCCGCATAATTTATCAGACACTGATTTGCCATTCATATTTGACTGAGTAATATTGTTCTAGTTGACAGTCCTTGTTTACATATGTTCACAAGGATATTTTGTCCGAATCTGTCTTTTTCTACACATACTGTGATTTTACAGTATGACTTTTGAAGGTTGCCATGTTTTGCAGCTCTGTGAGATTGACTGAAGGGCAGCCACCCATTTTAAAAACACTACAGTTACAATGGAACATATTGCAAATTCTTCTACTTGAAAGACATGTTCCGGTGTTAATTTTTAATTTTTATAAATTTTGAAAGAGCATATGGTAATGTTGGTCGTGAGGAAATTTACTGAAATGACATCACAGCTCCAAATTATGATCAACCAAGCTGAAATAAGCAATATGCCATATGACTCTTTCAGTTTCAAAGACTTCAAAATTTTAGAGGAATGAGTGCTAAAGGTTTCAGAGTAGTGTTGATATCTGCGTCGGTTTTGTGATGTTACGATACGTTTTATCAAAATTAAAGTAGAAAACCTTAGCAGAGAACTGAGGATCATCGCAGCTTTCTTGTTATGGTTTTATCATTTGTAGGTTTAAAATTTTGCTTTTTACAGAGAAATTCTAAATCAAAAATATACTGTCATGAATACGGATTTCAAATTTCTGCTTTCAAAAGTCGACAGATTACTAATTGAAGCTTATGAACTTTTCCTTGGCCGGCAGTTACCTGCTTTTCCTCTCAGCAAGGTGATATTCTCCTTGTTATTGAAAAAATACCATGAAATCATGGCCATTTTCCTATGAGACACATCTCAATGAAGATGATAACGGTTTAGTGCTGCCTGTGACGCCTTGACGCATCTTTGCATTAACTCGACCCATTTTTTCCTGTTGTATGAACTTGGAACACAGTGTGATCATGGCTCTGATTTGTACAGAAAACATTTCCAAAACTGCAAATGAGAGCGTTTTCTTCAGAACTTTGATGGTAATAGAGACATGAAAATTTCAAACACATGACTTAGATATGTAATTTTATAGCATTTAATAGGAATCACGGATTTGTTCGTGTAGAAGTACATGTAGTTATAGTTTGTCTTATTCTGTTAGCCTTCACCACATCTATTTATAACATAGATAAGTATGATTGAACTAAAAAAAACCTTCAATGATTGTCTTTGTAGAGATTTATCAAAGTGTCATGAGAACGACAGTTTTAATATTCTAATGTTATCAGTTTATTTGATGTTCATTGAATAATTGAGTCTTCGTTGTATTATGAAACAATTAAAATGATGGTGAAATTGCCAGTGTTGTTACTTAGTCACTATTTATGATATTAAAAAATCTGTGATAATGCAGCTGTCGGTCACTTGATGAAGACAGTCCCTAATATGAATTGATATTTGCTGTGTACAATTTATTACACCGTTTCTATTTTTTTGATTGTCCTAATCTTTCAGTTTCCTCACTTCTGTAGTGTTAAAATGCTAAAAGCACCGTGACATGTGAAGTTAGACAAATAACAGATGCATGTGTCATCAAAAAGGATTGGGTCCCGTATAATCACAGTGTTGGTTGTTTCTATTAGTTTTGGTGATGGAAATTTTGCACACAAGTGCTATTAGAGTGTATTTGCTTGGCGCGGTGTAGGTAGATGTTGATTTATGTGTCGGTTGTCAGGTTGGCTGCAATGTGTGATATTTCACATCATGTATTTATGCATTCTTAATATGAAAACAGCCGTTGCCTCCATACCCTTACTGTTTCCATTCTGTGGACAGTTTTCCAGTTCATTTTCCCAAATGAATCAGCACTCTACATGTACAAGCTCAGAATAGAGCCTACCAAATAACCATGCATATACGGACATCTGTCACAAAGGGTGAAGTTTGTGTCATTCCTATATCATCTCTCTCTGTATGTTTTCTTACCCTCCAATACTGAATTGTCAGTCAATATGGCTTTGGTTTTGTCTGTTCAATAATACGATATATAATCTACACTGGTATGGTAAGTTTTTAGGGGGAATTCATGTGAATAGCCCTGCACACCCTCAATCGTAAGAATAGTCTACCGGTGTGCTACTGACTGCATAAATGAAATGTCATTGTGCCACATAGATTAGCCACTGTTAACAATTTTATCAGTAGTTTATTGATCACAAACATCTGAGACATCACATCTATCACATGTAAATTAATTTGCCTATTCAATTATAGTATGACACCACACAGGGTAATTACGGACATGTGGAAAACCTACATGTTTGTGATAATTTTAGAAAAATGATAAAAAAGTGTCATTTGAAGAATAATATCAACAAATTTAACACTGACAAAACTGTGCAATTTTTGCTTTGTTTTAGGAATCGACACCAGAATGCGTTTCAGTATAGAACCTTTGCCCGGCAAGAATGGATACCAACAGGTAAGGGTCTTTTATCCTTCACTGCAACTTGTGAAACAAATGAAACCACTGTCAAGAAAGCCATACAATGCTTGATGATAGGCACAGAATTATGTTTCTGATTCATTTGAATAGTATGATGCAGATTCCCCTTGTACATGTATTATCAGGTGAGTTGTGGACGTGACTAATTCACAATATTAAACACTTCCAAATATCAGTGATTTTCATCATTAAATCCATTCAGTGAAATTTCACTCGAAAATCTGAAGTGTTAAATTGCAGTTGAATGACACTCGCAAGTGACATAAAAATTCATTCAGTGCTTCTGCACAATATTCAACCGCTGTGGCCTAAATGGTTTGTCCCAAAACCCAATGGTTTCAATGGCAATTAAGGTGCACCATTGGAAGGTAATGGGGTGAACAGTATTCTTTGCACACGATCATTAATATCTCTGTCCATGGATTTTGTTGGTTTACTGGAGTCACAAAGTTGAATAAACTATTATATTTGTTCATGAATTTTACACATTAAAGGGACAAAGTCGCCCATTTTTCATGAATTTTGTTTGATACGAGATTCTTAGTATACTTATATTGTTTGACATGTTGAAAGTTAGTGAATGAATGGGTGAACATGCATATATTTGATACCGGTTTTAGACAAATTAAATGAAACCATTGCGTAAATGAATTAATGGTCATGACCATTAATTCATGCTCGCGTTGGTTTCATGTCTCGTGTCTAAAACCGGTGTCACCCATTCATTCAGTATCTTTCAACATGTCAAACAATATAAATAGTATCTCATGTCAAACAAAATACATGAAAAAATTGGCGACTTTGTCCCTTTAAAGGGTCAGTAGCTGTAACTTCTGATGCGCTTTTTCACTCTATTGTGTCTTGTTCTGCTCCTTAAAGTATGTTGAAACAAACTGTTTAGCTCATCAACACAACATCTACAAATGTATAATGCACAGTTGTTGTTTACATTTGAATTCCAGTCTACCGGTATGCATGTACAGGCTGAGTTGACAAGCTGAATGTTGTTATCTCAACGTGCTTTGGGCTTTAGAATAAGAAACTGGAGTTGATAATAAAAACAAAACTATCAGAAGTTACAGCTACTGGTCCTTTAATAGGATTCCTTTGCCGTCAAAGAGTTTACTTGGTACTATGTCTGCAGAATTTTCACCTGATTTTATAATGATACCTCACAATGTTTACAAAAATTTTATTGCCCCAACAAAACTGAAATGAAAGTAAATGTTGTCTTAATTCAGACTATCTTTCCTGATGGTTTATTATTATTATTATATAATTTCTCTCAGATATCAATCTATCAATCAGTACAAGTTGCTGTATACTTCATGAAAGTTGCCATGTCTAGGCTCTATCTTTGGTGAACCAAACAAGGCATTAAACGGTACATCTGAATGCTTTCTTCTTTCTTGTCTGTTAGTGGTATGATGCCTTGAAGGCAGTGGTGCGTCTTCCCAAGGGGATCCCAGACTTCTTCCGAAGGCAAATCTGGCTTGGCCTAGCAGACAACCACATAAAGAGCATCCAGGTTGATTGGGACAAGACGGTGAAGTTAGCCTTTAACGAAAGGAGCAACCCAGACGACGACAAGCTTGGCGTACAGATAGTAAAGGTCAGTGCACCACCTAGCGAACAAGTGCATTTACATGTAAATTTAGAAATTTGCCTTGGGGAATTTGTATACACTGGCGTAATTGCTTTGAGATTTTATAATAATTTCATTCAATTTTTTATGACTTCATATGATGCTTGTTACAGTATTGAGCACTCTGAAATTGGATTTCTGCTTATTCTTATTGACAGCAAGTTGTATTTTCAAATGCTAGAAACTGAAAAAAAAGGAAAAAAATGCTTTTTTCATCTTTCGAAAGCCGATGTGCGACTACATATATCTTCCCAAGACCAAGGGTGCAAAGTTACTCCCAGCAATTGTGGAAACTTATCAGCAACCTCTTTTGTTAAAGCTCTGAAATTAACGTGTAGACTTATCACAGACAAGTGCATCAGATAATTAAATGAACTGTTTCAGAATTCAAACTTTACAAAAATTGATTGGATTCAGTTATCCAAATCAAGTGGCAGCTTACCAGAAGTTTTGTCTGCACAGTGATGTACACTTTAGATGATGAGAGAAAAGTGTGTTGACAAGATAAGGTGAATTTATGAAATGAGGATCCCAGATAACATTATCTGAAGCAGCACCCAGTAGATAAAGTTTACTGCTGATTGTGATGTATGGCAATACACATTTGTCCCATCATTCTTTGCAGACCATTCCTTATGAGACACAACAAATGTAGTATTTGAAAACACCAGGAACGCCTACTGGTACTTTTGGTGACAAATACTTTCTCTCTGGGAAATCAACATTTTCTTAACCAACTTTAATAGACTTTTCACAATATGCCATTCCAAAATGAGTTCGTGAAATATTTAAATTTCTGTGTAGGTGTAAAAATGAAGACAAATCCATGTGCACTGTGTTCTATCAACTGTGACTATTCTTTTGGTAATTAATAGCAATGTTCTGTCCATGGACAAACATTTACAAAAAAGCAAGTAACTACTTTGTTGGGGGAGTGAATGTATAAGAAATAGATTATCTTGTGGGATTTGCAGAGAGATGGCAGGCCATTTTATATATGACAAGGGAATGTCATAATTAGTTAGAAAATAATTTATATCTGCTTGAGAGTGCAAAGCGTCATTTCTGTACTGTGGTTTGAGGCAACTCATTACAATCAAAAGAGGGTACTATCAAAAGATCCATTTGGGATTTTAAAAAATGTAGGTGGGGAATTTCTGACCAAAAATACTTACTGTCTGACTCTTTGTGACTAAAAAACATGCCTCAATAAAAAACACCGCGTTCCACTCTCATTTGTAAGAAATATAGGTAGTTCTGAATTTACTGGTATGTCCATATCGAATGAAAATTGAACATCTCTCTCCAGGCATTTTAGCTTTCATTGCTAGAGGAGAGACCAGAGCATACTGTGCATTTGATATTGCTAAAATCTCTGACATGAAACTTCTCATTCAGAATTTTCTTTTTTATTCAAATCAGGCAATGGCACATTCTGTTACCCTGAAAATGACAAGTACTTTTTCATGACAGTTGTAGTAGATTGTGTGAATCTCAATCAGTCAGTGATTGTTTGTGATCTATTTCAGGATGGATGTTATGCAACCATGTAGCATTTTCTGCTCTCAATTCCTGGCATTTTAAGTTTGCCTTGTATAAAACCTAATTGCTGGTTGAAAATCAAGTCCCTTTCACTGGATGCAAGGGTAGATAAATTAGAGTTTAATATCTTCAAATATGTTTCGGTCATTTAGCCTTTCAAATTAAGTCATGCCTAGAAAAACAAAATTCTTATCTTTTGCTCAAACTTTCCTTAAGAAATGGTTAACCATTGTGATCAAGAATAAAAATTAATGGCCACTAATCGAAATGTTTAAATTTTAGAGAATTCCCTAAAACTTACACATATTTGAAATTAAAAACGGCCACTACACCCAGTGTTCATGCCATTGGGGAAGAAAACCCTTCAATTTTCATATTTATAGATAATGGAAACTTCATTTGCTCCTCATGCTTGCATGGGTACCCACAGGCAGTAGGCCAGAAAAATATTGTAAAAGTAGGAATGTCTGAAAATCTGTCCCCAAGATGCATACAATGTACTACTGAAATTAAATCAAATATCTAAAACTTGTGCGCACAAAAAATATTACAAGGAAATATGGTACGTGTCTCATAACATGATCTTATTCATTACCCTTTAAATGTTATTTTTCTGTTAAAAATCATGTAGTATCATGCTTATCCAGTCTTTCCCAGCAGCAATCTATTTTCTCAAACTATTTATCAACTGCTTTGTATCGATGGAAGTGCAATTTGATAATTACTTATGCAAATGTTCAATAATTATGCAGGTCACACCCGTCCTGACACATAAATTATGAATTCCCCTGTGCATTTCTCTTCCAGATAAGACTAGTATATCATCATTGATTCAATCCTGGACTTTTCCAAGACATTTCCAAATTATGTTTGTCATATAAAATTACAAATCAATTTACAATGTATATTGTCAAGCAACCACAGGCTGTCATTTTTTACTGAAATTTAATCAATAATTGAATGTTTCCATTTGTAATACATACATTCAGTGAAATCTTTAATGTTATGCAAATTGGCCAAAATTATGCACACCAATGTGTCAAAGTTTTTCACTTGCCAAATTACAATACTGAACATGCATAAGCCAATTTTCTTGTAGCATTAACAACTATTTTTGAGCTAGTTTGTCATCTATTTCATCAAACTTTGTGCAGCTATTTAAAGAAGTAGGACCATTACACTAGAAACTACTGACTTTATAATTATGGCTGGATGTGCCTTAAATATTCCGTCTTGAAATTTATGTGATGTTTGAAAATCAGTGTTTCTGATTTAACCTTTAAATATGCAAATTACAAGTTGGCATGATACAGTATTTTGTGTAGTATTTTGTGTGCATTGCCATTTTTATGTTTATGTTATTAAAATTTCTATGAAATCAAAAATAGTTAAATATTATACCATCGTGGGCAAAAAGTGCTCATGAAATATCAGTCTTGATTGTGTTACCTTTGCTACTAAATCCAAAAATTGCAAAAAAAAATGTATCCAATCATCTCTACACCAGATTTAATCACTTTCCTTTCTGTAGTTCTGAGAATTGAGACAAACAGACATACTGGCACAGCTCCAACATGATGTGCTCAGTACTGTAACATAATGAACTGTGTGGTTCATGATTACATAGTCTGTCAATCAATTGTTTGTTTATTTGTGTTTATCTTATTATTTTCTGTATCTATTCCTCTGTTCCTTGTATCCAACATAATTTCGTTTCGTTTATCAATTTTGTGAGAAACAAAGTTTTGTGTCTTTCTTAAATGCATTTGCTATGAACAAAAAGTGTATGACTACAAATTCACAGAGAATAAATGCATTGTGAGTGGCCTATGGTGCAATGGGTGGCCTACCATGCACTTATTTTCAGAAGGATAAAGACATTAAATGGCTGTAAACAGCTGTTTGTATTTTGAAAGCAATTGTCTGATAATGTAATTGATATCAGCCTGCACAAGTACACTCATATGCTTCAAAAATACATGACTAAGTTAATGGTTGAATTTGAAGGCATCACTATGGCCACCCAGTGGTTTCAACAATTCATCCACAGATTTGACAAGACAGGTGTCAGGGTTGATATACTCTCAATTTTATTCACGGAGCATGCCGTGTGCCCAGCGTGTCTCTCTTTGCAGATAGATTGTCATAGAAAATGGCTTTCTGACTCAATAACATCGGGTGATTTGATTGACGAGGAGGAAAATCCCTAATGAAATGAATGAACAATGGAAAACATCACATCTGATGTTTGGAATCGTCATGTTGGCTGGCAGTAGGGTTTAGGTATTAGTTTATATGTTCAAAAACAAAAAAGTTGAACAGAACACTGATTAAATGTTCTCTTCTTTCTTAAATTTTCATCCTGACATTGGGATGTTTCAACGATGATGATGATGATGATGATGTAGGACTTACACAGAACTGGCTGTAGTGGTTTCTGTGGGCAAGAAGCAGAGGAAGACAGGGTGGTTCTGAAGCGAGTGTTGCTTGCCTACGCCAGATGGAACAAATCTGTTGGTTACTGCCAGGGTTTCAATGTGCTTGCCGCTCTTATCCTTGAAGTGATGGAGAGGAAGGAAGATGATGCACTGAAGGTAAGTCCCAAGATTTCATCATATGTGTTACTTCCTGGTCAATAATGAACTTGGAATGGAATCTTGGGATATGTCTCCTTGGCTGGAAGCTGGTGATTACAAGGAGTTAACTGATTGTTAAATAGCAAATCATAGAATGCAGTTTTTTGTAAATCACGAAATCATTTGAAAGTCCCTCTTCATATAGCAAAGACCATGACATGTTGTTAATGGTTCAACTATTCATACTAAGTATGTTTTTATGCATTATGGACTGCAAGGGCATCATTCGAGAACAAAAGTATTTTTTTGATATTTTTGTGTAAATTTGTTTTAATACATCTGTGTATTTGTTGAGGGTACTCTTTAAAGCCCTGACAAAATTAAGAGAAAATGAGGTGGTAGATGTAGCCCATAAGTTGTTAATGTCTTGCTTTGTAGTATTGTCAGGCTTTCTGAGAAAATTATGTTTGTCACACTCTAAGCAATGCAGACTAATGCAAGAACGCGTCTTCAGCAAAATTGCTGTAAGATTGTTGACATAAAATAGCAATAATACAGTTGCAACTTGCAAAAAAGAAGTTCAATGTTGCCAATATTTTGTTTCCCACTGCTGCTGGTAAATGGCGTAAATTGAGAAAAAATCTGCTTTTTACAAACATTTTCATGGTATGTTCATATATTTATTACTAAAATATTTGTATAGGGCGATCTTGAGTGTGCTGCATTCCAGTGACCATAAACTCAACAAAATTGTAACCTTGTGTGCTATTATTGTGAGTCATGTCTCCAGACTATGTAGGGCAAAGGTAAATGTTTTATCATGTCAAAAGACCCATGTCTGGATTTACTTCAACCAGTAAGCGATCTCAAAGTGATGATGACAGCAGTCACTATAGAGATCAGAGAGAAGCTCATGGCGACCATGAAGAAGTTGACGTATTGAGTGTAGGAAAACAACTTGAGGTACATTGTGATTGTGAGAAAAACATAAGCTGTCCGGAAATTTTGCCTTCGTTTTCTTTGAACTCATTCTTAAGGTGCCCCTGATGGACATTCCCATGATTGCCAACTTCTCTTGATATGTCTTAAACAATCGATCTGTTCCAGTCCCACCACTACAGTAGCACTGTGAAACTCCTGACATTGGAAATAGTAGTGTAACTATTTCAAGTTGTAATATGAATGTTATAAAAGTTGCAATAAAAATATATCATTACAATAAATAGACTGTTAATTGTACCCAGGAGACTTAGTATAGCCACAACATTCTCCCCAATCTAGCCACATAATAAAAACAAAGTGAGCTATAAAGCCACAAAAACTATATAGCAATCTTCATTTGAAAAATTGACCTGTGTAAATTTTACTGATGGTTTTGTCCAATTTACTAACGAATATAAATCTTACTAAATTTCTTTACAAGCCAGTGGAAACCAAGAATATCAGTAATGAAAACAGCAACCACCATAATTAACTGATTCTCTTAGTTTTGAAAAAACTTCATTTGTACTGGTATTACAAGTCTCATTTCAATCTAAGGATCTTCTAGCTATGTTAGTGATTAACACAACGTTGCTGTAAAATTTGGTGTACTTTGTGAATGATTGCCATTTGATTTAAGAACCATATGAAACCGTGTTCTGACATGTGTGTGTTCTTCTCTTTGCAACAAAAGAGAGAGACATTTAGGAATCCATTCTTCCATTGTAAGCACATATTATCCTGACATTTTCTCCATAACTTCGATATAAATTCATTCCCATGTACCGGTATGTCGTATTTATTTATATCAGAGTTTGACTTTCAACTTTTCAATGCAAGAAGGAGTATTTTCTGTGTCATCTTCTAAGCCTGCAGATCAGTCATTTACAACAGCTGCATTGTATAAAGGGAGAGTTTTACGCAAAGGCACATGTATGATGAATTAACGAGTGTGTCCCAAAAGTCTTGACATTTTCACAAATCTTGTCTTTCATCCTCTTGAGTAAAGAATGCTTGCAATTGCCTGACAACTTGTCATTTCCGCATCAAAATATCATGCTTGAACTATATTTCTTTATGGAATAAAGTGCCATAAAACAGAATGTTTCATTTTTCATCGAAAATTTAGCTGAGCTAGAGATTAATGAACTGATGTTGTAAAAGAATTAGGAATGCCATTATCATACGCAGTTATGCTATTCAATCTACTGCAATACAAAGTGCACGGAGATGTGAAAAGTTTAAAGCCATGTACAGGATGTGTACTCATACATGTACCGTGAGCAATGCAGGGCTGTATCCAATAGTTGATTTTGATCATTCACAGTCGATTTATGGCACACAGGTTTAACTTTGGTTTTAAAACTGCTTGTCCATTTCTGTCTATATTTATTTATTCAGGTTTTCTTATATTTATTTGGATTTTAAAAATAATTTTCATTTTTTTCCACAAAATCTGTCAGTCCCAGAACATTCTAGTTTGTTTCACAAATTCTTAGGGATGATCTCATAATGATAAAGGTGTACTCAAAAAAGGCATTTCAAGTGTGTCATCTGGATATTAAGACTGCTCTGATGATATCAGGAGCAGGAGTCATCAACATGATCTGTTTTTCATAAATTTTGCTTTGCAAAAAAAGATGTCATGAATATAAAAACTGAAGGCACTATATACCGTACATACCTTCTACACCAGCCGTTTTAAGTCAGTTGTTTTGTTAAATTGATGATTGATTTTGGTCATTTATGAGTGATTTCAATGGTACTTCAAAGTTTGTTGGCTTAACATCGCAAGCAGTTTGCATGAAAAAAAAGGGTTTTTTTGGCCTAATTCCAGCTGATTAGTTTAATTGGATTCGGATTGCTCTGGAAAAGTGGGTAAGATCAGTCGCTACTCTAGTGTCTGCAAATAATCCATCAAAGTGAACGGCCTTCAAGAATTCTAAATGAAAGATTTGAACACAGAACCCTTGCTGCATAGGAAATGAAGTCACAGACTGAGGAAGGACGTAACACTGCTGTTGAATGGACCTGGTATGCATGCATGTGAGATTCTTGTCAAAAGAAAATGTATTCAATAGACTCTTTTAAAAGTTTTGAATGTACCGGTATTTGCTAGGGTATCCTGTCAAATGAATAAAAATAATGAAAGTAAAGGAAAGAGCTTTTCAGTGTTACATGTATTGTAGTCTTTGTGAGATCAGCAGTGGGTGACAAAGATATTATATGGCAGTGAAGTAATATTATGTGTACCACCTTTAATAATTGCGATTGCATTAAGACCACGATAATATGGTTTCATTTCACTGCACTGCAGCAAGAGAGAGTTTATATTGCAGTATTATCTCTTTACATTGCAGCAAGATAGAGCATATATTGCATCATGTTGTCAAAAGCTGACAAATTAAGTCACATCATTTGCAGTCACACAGAAATGCCATGTACAACAGCTGTGAGATCTCATAAAATCCCTGACATTGTGGAGAGTGTGTTTTTTTCAAACAGTACTTGACACTAAGACAAATATTTGAATTAGTCCTAATCCAGAAAAGCCGGAAATCTTTCCAGTGGAGCCATACTTCATTATGGTCATTAAAATCTGTGACACAGACGTGACTTCAATAACGTTTTGATGATAGTATGCCCAAGTTGCCTATCATACATACCTCTACATATAGATCCCCTACTGTTTTTGGTTGACATGCCATACTGGACAGGATAAAAATGTGTCTGCTTTACTGTGTGGTTCTGCCATCTTGACCAGTGAGTCAATCTACCATACTTCAAATGTAAAAATAAATATGCCAACTGGAGTTAAGTAGGCATGGAACAAAAGCAAAATAAAGCAAGACTGTTTAATACTTGGCCCACTTGTTTATCAAGTTTAATATCTAGAATGATTGAGATGTGCCAACAACATCTTCAAAAAATATGACAAATTCTAGACAGTGGGTAATATTGAATATAATTTTGACATTTTGAAAATATTCAGAGTGCTGATTGGTTTTGAAGTATTGACTTATCCACTCGGAATGAAATGCTAAAAAGGGATACAGTCGTCTGAACTGCGCTCAAAGGTTGTATGCGACCCATAGGACCAATGTAAACACTGCATCCAATGTACGATGGTGATTGATGAAAGTTAAAACATGTCTGTCATAATTAATCTACATCATATAATTTAAATGTTGCAGCTATGATGATGAGGTGCATCTAGATATCATGCCCGAAATACATTGTTTGTAAACAAGAAACTCTCACAGGCGCAGTTCCGATCCTTTAAGAGGTAAATTTGGCTGGCAAGTTCATCAAAATTGCAAATATTTCAGTCAAATTCAACCTCGCAATTATAAACTTCTAAACCCTTTGGAGAAAAATAAAGGATTAATTTATGCAAAATGATAATGCTACATGAAACATGAACAGGTCTCTGTTCGTTGTTTCTGTAGATTTTGATTGCCTTTTTAGTAAGTATACCGGGTACACATACTGATTATAATACAATTCCTCAGACAAAACCCTATGATTACTATGATGTTGTGTTGTCTGAAAGTCACAGAATGCATGGAGCCAATACAATTTTGATTTTCATTACCTGTTGTAATAAGATATCATATCAGTGTGTTTCATTCCAGCATTGATAGAGCTGCAGCAGGAACAATAGCCAAGATCAAAATAAGATTTTCAACGATAGCTTGATCTGATTGCTTGTGTTTTTATTTTGAAAATTGCAAGGGTTACTGTTTCACGTCATCAGAAAAAGACTGCACTGCTGTGGATAAAACCATTGCCATAAATAGCAACTCAGTATTTAAAATGTGAGATCACTGATAACTAGAAGGCAGCAATTATTTAGAGCTGTTTCCATGGCAAATTCACACTAATTCCACTCAAGGATAACACAAAAGCCCTTTAAAGGACTTCATCAATATTAGTGATGACATCAAAAAAGACAAAGTACAAAGATGTGATGTCTAAGATTCTCTGGGAAATAAGATTTTTTCAAGCTTTGGCATTTTTAATCACTTCACAAAAACATCTGAGATTGAAATTTACATAGAAGATTGAAATCCTGGTCACTGGCAGCCTGGTGTATTGACGTCACAGGTCAATATAACACAACAGCATAACCCTGAAGATGCTGTGTAGAAGGCTAAAAGTGATGAGGAAGGTCATTGACCTGGTGTTCATTGCAGATGCCATTAGCGGCAGCTGAAAATCTCACATTAGTCATTTTCAATTTAACAGATTCAGTGTGTCACTCAGACTGTATTGAGTCTCACCAGCTATTCAGTCTGTTACTGGCATGCATGTAGCTCAGCTTCCACAGATTTCTTGAAGAACTCTTTGGTACAATCTCCCATTGAAACTGACACTTAATGTCTCTCTTGAAGATCTGTCACAGCTGCTGACATTCAGTTTCTCATTTGCTAACTTTCCTTCTTAAATCTAGGGAGTGAACAGGACAGATTTCAAAAAATCACACTTTAGTGGTTGAATTCATTAATTGCATAGATTAATCAAACCACAAATTGATCATTATAATTGTTCATATTTTGTAAAATCTCCAAGTGAATTTTTTGTACAACGTTTGATGTGATTTTATTTGCTAATTTTGTACGATTTTAAAACCTTGAATTTTAACTATATTGAATTAAGTCACATTGTATTTGCATACCTAATACATGACCCTTATTCATGTCAATGAAAATCATAACATGTCCAGAATGTAAATTTTGACTTCTTTTGTCGCAGTGCCAAGCATAATCATGGACAACCAATTTTCTTATGAAGCTCCATACTGATTGATTTTCTGTGACTCTAAGTTGGGCATGAATGTACCTGTCAATATTTAATGATTCCTGCAGTATGAACTTTCTGTGCAACCAGATACTAGTTGTGCAAAAAAGTGTGACAAGTATGGACATCAGTCACCATCATAATTTTTGTTCTAATATTACAGTAGATAAAGAAGCAATTCACTCCTCTACATTCATGAAATATTGTTTGCGAGCAAGAAAACACCTTGATAGTTGCCTCAGAAGGTCTTCTCAGGCTGGTGTACTATGGAAACATATTTCAATTCTCCATTTTCAACAACGAACCAAAGAAAAGCCTTGGTTATAAGTATTAAGAATTTAGTCAAATATTCATGAAAGAGGTACATTTCCTTGATTTTTACCAATTTAGACAAAGTGTGGTTATTTTTTCATCATCTTGTGATTTTAGTAATTTCCTGTGTTTTTTGGTACTTTGCATACAATATCATGAATTCATTACTTACCTACATGTACATGTTCATAGCACTTACATTTTCCATCAAAGCCTCTCATCTGCTCTCATTTCCCTCTCATCTTTAATACATACACCCTCTCTATGTGCAATAAAAAGTTATTTGCTTTCGCAGTGCCTCTGGCTCATTCCAAATGAAGCAACCATTCCAGATGGTTGAATAGACAATCTGATGGAAAAGGCCATGTGAGAAACCTGGATGCATTTTTTGCCTTCTGGCTGTCACACACAATCAACACTTCAAACACAGCAGGCAAATTACTCTTGCATGTACATAAGAAAGTGCTTCACAGAATTTCACATCATGAAATGCCTGCATTTGTAGCACGTACACACTCATCTGATCCATCTAACTGCATCTTGGTGCCATCTTTCTACTACCGACTACCTCTATTTCAATATCTTTATTGATGAAAGTTTGGAACTCAAGTGTTGCCTACTCTAGGCCCTTATCTTTCAGTGATAATGCCTCAGTGGTTTTAGGAATTGCACCAATTTAAAGAGATATAGATCACGCCAATTGGTTGATTCTAAATGATTGATCGGTGATAATTCAAGATATCACAACACAAGTGTGTTTATAATGCTGTCAGACAAACATCCATACTTTTTATAATTCAGATCTTTCAAATTTTTATGAGCGCCTCGGAACTAAGCCAGTTTAGTAGAAATGCAAAATAATTGTGCGTTTCTTGATCAGTTCCTTAAATCTTCTGAAATCAATATTAAATTATTTTTGTGACTTTTTCAAGGCACATAGTAATGAACTTACTTTGAAAAATGCTTTCAAAGTACATGCTAACTCTGTTATTTATAAATCAATGAATTCTTCAAAATTACATTATGACCAAGTGATGTTTGGAAATTATTCCAACAGAATTATCAGAAAGTGCTTTTACTGAAATCTAGCTAAATTTATAATGAATTATTATTTTGTGAATTTTTCAAAGTGCATCCTAACAAAATTACTTTGACAAATTCATTGAACCATTGTTAGTGATAACCAACTTATTTCTGTACATTCTTCAAATAAAGACGAAACCAGTTAAATTATTTTGGTGAATTCATCATAGTAAGTGCTGTACTCTGACTCTCTTATTACAAGCGAACACTGCAATTCATACCAAGTTTTCATCTTGTGGCGTTTTGGTGAAATAACACTTGCAATGAAATTGAAAAAAAAAATTACCCTATATACAGAATTTATACAATTTGAATTTAAGGCAATCATAGAGCAACTGAACCGAGAAATTCTTTTCAGTCATGTCATGTTCAGTGAAATGCAGTCTACAAGTCGAGTAAATTGCATCTGAACATCTAATCAAATCAAGAAAGTTCTCTCGACCGACTCCCACGAAATCCTTCCAATTGAAGTCAGGCCAGCAATGTAAATATACAGAGGAAAATCAGCCAGTCAAAACCCCAATTTTATGTGAAACACACATTCCACGTAACATAGTTTTGATTTCAGTCTTACTGATGATGTGAATGTTCATATGTTCAACATGGACATAGCATCATGTCTGCTGTAATTTGTAGTCTCAGTGCATACAGCCTTCCATTAGGGCATTCCCAATGGGATAGATTCATCAAGATCTTAGCATGTCTATTTTTAGGTCGGCAAGTTCAACCATCAACAAAATTTAATCAACAATAGGTGATGTTGTACAATATTTTACTGTACAATTTTTACGTCTTTATATCATGAACATTCTATTCTTTTTTAAGAGTGGAATAATGTATTTTAGGTATAGATTCTTTTATTTCAAAATTGTAATTCATTGGCAAGTTCACTTGAAGGTTTGTTATGTCACTACAGATAGATTCATTGCAATGATTGAGCTTGAAACAGAAGCTCTGCATTGATGGACAAGCAGTGGGTCAAAGGTGAATTGCCTTCAGATATTATGCAAACCTTCATATATACGTGTGAGCTAACACATTGCTGTGATGGACATAGCCCTGTCATAAGCTAGGATAATGTGTTTACTCTCATAGCCTCGATACCTTAATTATTTAAATAATGTATTTTTCAGGAAGATATTAAAAGGTACCATGTTACAGATTTGTCAGGTGGATTTTGGTCAGTTTTTAACTTATTAATCGTTAGTGTAAATTTGTAAACCTTTTGCAGTTTTAGCATAGCTTTGCTACCATGTTTAAAAACACACAGAGATATGTAAAATGGACAATGTATAAACAGTTCTTGCAATATGTTGTAATGAGCACGTGTGAAAAGTTGCATGTAAGATTATTTTGAAGCTGTGTTTGATAAGACTGCCTTTCCAAGTAGAACTTATGATGATCATCAGTGATCAATTTAATGAGAGGAGATGAGAGCTTGGTTGCTTGGCAACAACCACCTTATGAGATCAAAAGTATGTGAATTTCTTTGAATTTTTGTCGTTCCGTATTGTTCAGTTTGCTGAATGCAGATGCTGAATTTGCTGAATGCAGATGCCAGGGTAGATTTGTTGTCATACATCAATGACGATTGCAGTTTTTGAATTGTGACAGCAAACTGGGCATTTGCTGAGTGGAGTGAATTTCCATTCAGAATGTAACACTGATAATTAAGTAGGGGGCCCTGCTTTACACATAAAATGAAATCCACTAACTACGTGCTCCTGCACGTTCTAATTGTTTTGATTTTAATTTTGTACAATCATGAAACAGTGATCATCTCCAAAAAGATTTTATGGACCTCTGGTAGCATCTGTCGACGTTTCAAAAATGCAAAAAGTACCAGTAACTACTTCAGGTTTATTGGAAAAATCAGTGCAAACAATTTGACAGAAAAAGACAATTAAATTGGCAAATAGACATAACATGCTAATAAAAATAAAAAGACAATGGCTCATAGAGTGTTTCTTTTAATCTACACTGCTTGCCATCCCATTAAAACCTGTATGGAAGCCCTTTTCAATCAGAGTCGAATATACTATATATGATATTTGTTTCGTACCGATTCAAAGCACATATTGGAAACAGAAAACCTGTGTTTTCCAAAGTCATTATGTCGTCCCAATGACGTCAATAGCAGCACTTAAACAATGTAGCCTGACAGATGACAGAGGTGATTACCATGACAACCAAAGGTGGGAATCTCATTGATGTAGTTAAATCTTTTCATTTAAAGTATGTGAAAGTGGAACCTACAGAAAAATGACCCAAATTTGCCACATGCTGGTTTTCAATTAATGGTCGTCCTGCTGTGCAGCCTAGTTTTATTCTCATAGTGACATACTTTTATCATTCACTCACACATACCTAGAGTTAAGCTAGACTTTTGTGATATTCCTTTTTTGATGCAGTGAAGACCGGAAGAGCTCCATTGTTGTTATGTGGTATTATTCTATGATCCGCTTACGTTCATCACTAACATGCCGATCACAAGCAGGTCAGCTGGAGCTATTGCATGTCAGCTGGCTGTCAATGAAGCACAATGCTGTGTGTTCTGTGGATGAATTCTGTCAATCTAATTCAGTGTATAAGTGAACAAACTTTCACTAGTATAAGTATGGTAGGATAGAAATATCTTACATGTCCTAAGTGCACAGTCATGAATTGACGGATTATTTGAGCATGATTAATCCTAATGGCTGTTGGTGCTTGTATGCCCAAGTCATAAACACAGCTAATCAATTTAGGAATTTCTAGAAATGTCTTTGATGTCAGCCCTGTACCAGGGCAGTTTTGTAAAACGTTCTTTCATCAGAAAGAACTTTTCCTGAGTTTACAGTGTGTCACTTTAGTTTTACACAAAGGGATATTTAGGGGTGGGCCATCTCTTTTCCGAGCAGTCTATTCATACAATGTATGTTAATTACTAAAGATCATGCAAGCCATTATGAGAGAACACTAAAGAGGGCCCATCATTGATATGTAAGTGAAGTCCATAGGCTATGTTGCAAATTTAGTTATAAGTAAAAAAATTGAACTTTTGAATAATCCTCTGAAATTACATGTACAGAGGGTATGTGCTTTTTGAGTTCACTAATTTGTGTTTTCAAATATCACTCATTCAGGTAGCATAAAATGAAGGGTTCAGGATTCCCAAACCAGTGAATGTTTCCCTCACATGTTATTTTAACCAAAAGCTCCTGAAAGAGAACTCTTGACTTTCACTCAGTTCTGTAAACCATAGTATGATGACATGATGGTTTGAAATTTCTCCAAAACATCAAAAAGACAGATTTTTTCACAATAAAAAATATGCCATAGCCTCCTGGCTGTTGTCTGGTCACATTTCAATTTTTATATCCATGGCCTAATATAGCATTGTAATTTTAGCATTATATATCACTGCTGCCCCATAATGTTATCTCTGAGATGAGCATGTTCTGTAGTCAAATGAAAAATCATCTTCAGCAAATGATATTCACTGACAGTTTTAACTTATTTTTTTACCATTTTCCCCTGACCACTCTCAGCAGTCAAAACATCCTCTGACCACTATCAGCAGTCAAAATGTCACCTTAATATTCATTAAATAGCTGCTTTGATGTGAGATCTCTGATCTTGATTTAAGAAAACTTTAGACGGAGAAAAGTCCACTTTTAAATTTTTTTCATTTCAGGATAAGTTTTGAAACTCTTCACATAGTCAGAAACAAAAACCGAAAAACACGTAAATGCAAGTGACACATAACCAATATTAAGCATTACCAAGCACTTTGACAAACGAACTCAGACTAGCCTGAAATCTGTCAAGATTAATGTCAGTAAAACCAAACATTATTGCAGTTCCCCTATCAGTTTATGTCAATAGAACTCGAAATGAGAAACTGGTTATAAGTGAATTGAATTTGTACATGATGTAGCATCTGCACCCAGAACAACTGGAATTACCTGACCTGACCCAGTGGTAATCAGGTTAAATTTCTGTAGATGACAATTCGTCTAAACTGGCACTTGTAGCAAGGCATTATTGCACAGCAGCTGTCTTTGTCAATCTAGAGCTTAAAAAAGAAAATCTTGTACAAAAGGTATTTAATTATCACTTACATTCATGCCAACACACTGAATGAAACATTTATATTGTGTGTTATATTTTCTCTGCAAACACTGCTACATTGAGAGAATATGAAAGAACTGCGTCAGACTTTGCAGTGAAATGGATACTGATAAAGTGAAGTAGCCAGCTGACACCTTATTGAAAGCCCCAGAACGGATCATAAAAATGTAAAAATAGTGATACACTCAAAAATAGTTCCGCACCAGAGACTGAGTTATTGCGTTACTTAGGATATTTGACATATTTAAGTTCCAACATTTTGTTATTTTCATGGAAATCTCAATATAATTACATTGCTGTGGAACCACCAGGGAAATTGGATGTGTTATGTTGCTGAAATAAAAAATAAAGAGACAGAAGCGGTAACTTCTTGTAGCGATATCATCATTTATTTTCCAGAAAAAAGTCCATTGCCATGAAACAACACGGAACATACATTTTTGTATTTGTTTTGTTTTGTCTCATTGATTAGTTTCATGTTGTTCTTTTCATTTCATTGTTTCATTTCATTCTGTGAAATATTTTGGCCTTTTCCACTTGCTAAAGTATGTTGAAGAGCAAGGTATAAACTTTGCAAGCGCAATGCATTGTTGGCAATATTCCATCGGTTATTGTTGATAGATGAAATAGATGAATTTGATTCCGGACTGAATAATCAAAATTCATTTGACACAATCGCGACACATCTACAAGCCTATTGGCAATTTTTACAAGAGGCTTTTCCATCTAAATAATTTGGGTAGAACAAGTGACATGAAAAAAAATGATGGAAATTACCTTGAAGCCAATACAGCTTTAATGTCAGAGGTTTCTCAGTGTGTGCCATTATTTGACAGTTCTTTTACAGATTTGCTTTCCCTTCATCATGGCCTTTGACCATTAGATACTCAATACTTGCACAGATTTAAGATATTTCAACTCATCAGGGCATACGTACATTTTAGTCCAGCATTTGTTCAAAGGCCATTATGTCACAAGATTTCAAGCAAGTTTTCTCCTGAATGCCCTATGATCTTGTTTTGTTCATCTTAATCTTGAAAAATGGTCACAGATTATGAGTAATCCACAGATTATAAATATTTTTTTATAATTCCTGTATTTTTTAAAAATTGCATGCACCTAATTCTATCTCTGTATAGTGTTAGTTTACAAATTCCCATGATCTTTCACCTTTGAACTCTAGCATGTTACAACTTAGTTCAATGGTTAGATCTAAAATCACTGGTGAAATGGGCAATAAAGCATTTGAGCAGTCAAGATCAATTTTGAAAGCCACAGTTGTTCTCTTTTATTAAGTCATTTTATTTGCCAGTACTTTGAAGGACAGATTTAAAGCAATGCTTTTTTAACCCATTCTAAGATTGGTTTCAGAGTTCATATCTAAAACAGAATCAAATACAGAGTGCACTAAAATGGCATTTGATAAAACTCATATCAGTTAATTAGAATGTCTGACTGACAAATGGCATACTGAGAAACTAGGATTGAAAGGCGGTTTGTGGTTCTTGATTAAAGACGTGATAAGGTTTTTGATAAAGTCTTGTCTTCTGTGCCTTTGAAGTTTTTTTACTCTGCTTTAGGAGAATGGCTAATACTAAATCATTGTTAAACAAGTGACCTGTGAAAGTTTGCATGTGTCTTACTGTCAGCGGAAAACTCAAGAAACAGATGAACAAGTTTTAGCTTTTGCAATGATGAAATTTAAATTTATTTTGTGAATTGACAAAAATATTTCACTTTTGAGATTATCAACTGTACCAGAGTTGTTTTTACCTGGTAAATTTTACAAACTGATCGTGTTTTACAATCGAGGTTTCTCAACAAAAAAATGAATGCAAGGAGTTTGTGCAACCTTAAAAAGGTGAAGTATTAAAAACTAGATTGAAAGAAACTACCTGTACCATGCAAGATCTGAATGAACCGTATATGATAGAAAGCACATATTCTACATGTATTTGAAAAGTGAAGTATTTCCTGCCTAAAGTCGTGATTGAAAGTGTTGTGTGTTAAAAAAATATTCAGAGCCCTTAACATTATCCCAGGTCACGTTTCCCATCTCTCTAGACTAAAAATACCCTCATTTCCAATATTCACATATATTTTGCAAAGGGCCAGAAGAGTCATTTCTATTGTGCGGTAAGAATGTTGATTTCGCTGATTCTATCGGGTATCAGCTGGACTTATCTCTGCAGAATGATGTCGTCATAGAAACTGTGACATCAATGTTAATATTTTGATGACCATATTGTGTTTAACAGAGTACAGAGTTCCCATGAATGCTATTCATGTACACATAGCATCATCCTAATTCCCTTTAGCAGTGTCTTCATGGCAGCAAAATTGAAATAAAAGTGAAATTGTACTTTATTTTCTTTTGTATGAAATTGTACTCATCTTTCTCTTGGTACAGAATTTTACAAATAAATGACGAAAAAAACCCTCAAATATAGCATCGGTAAACTTTTTCAGTTAATGTTACCAAATAACTGACCCATTGCTGTCTTTAATAGGAAAAACCTCAGAGGAATGTACATCAAGCATAGCCTGTTTTGTGTTTGAGTCCCTTCACTCTGATGATGATTGCTTGCATTATCAAGAATATCAGCACAATCTCAAGAGGTAGCAAATAGGCTTCTTATGAAAATTGTCCTTTGATAACAAGTTTTTATTTATCTCAAGTATCTCGGTAGGCTGTTTTAATTCACAAGTACTTAATCTCCATGCATAGCTTCTGATAGAAGTGTACAATTCTGAAGATCATTGTCAAAGGTTGTAGTATCCACATCATTATTGCAACTCTCAGACCCCCTAAATCTTCAATATACATGATTAATAAATGCGTTCAAGGAAAAATTTGCTTCAGAGAATTTGATAACATGTCACTGAAAAGGTATGAGTATGTTTTGATGCTGTCAAAAACTCTCAATTATACAAAGAATAAACTAAGATTACATAGAATTGAAAGAAGGCTTCTATTGGTGTGAAAAAACCTGTCCTTGCAAATCTGTTTTAATTTGACCCTAGCTTGTCATCAAACAGATGGATTCAATGCAAAACAGTATTAAAAGATGCCAATGTGTTTTGACATGTGTTTGATTTTGAATAATCTCTTGACAACCAATGTGTTGTTCATGAGTACATATTGAGCTCACTTGATAAATGAAACTCTCTTGCTTCGTATCTGATTCACTGTCAAAGTGTTTTCTTTGTTCTCTGTAATACGCTGGTTTTTATGTCAAAAGCACATCTACTGTACTTCATTCACTTAAATGCAATGAGAAAACACAGCATGTCAGGGCTAAACCCTGCCTCGGGATATAAACGGATCAGCCAAAGTTGGAAAATTTCATTTTTAGCGACGAAGTTACGTAACTGAGGAAGCTTATAGAGTTGGGAGAAGCAAAGTTGACGTCACTTCCATCAACAACTTCCGTAAAACTATTTTGTCACACCACGTGATCAGTGTTATCTAACGACTACAGCATACCATTCACGCTGCACACTCACTATCAGCGAAAATAGTATCGTGTTGGATTGACATTATAATTGAACCTAGAGCGTACGTGTGAGTGTATTGGCTTACATGAAATGCGATAGACAATGATGCATTTACGTTAGAACGTCCATGCTCGATCAAATTGTTTTTGTTCTGTCGGTGTAAATTACGAGATTGGTGGATGTTGATGGACATCTTGCGTGCGTTTGGTCTTTGTCTGACATGCATGTCATTTCGATCTCCTTTTTACTTTGCAGGGGAGAATGAATTACGTTCCTCATGGGTTTCAAATGTGTAAAAAAAAAATATGAAGTTTTGAGTGGATTTACGATTTCGTTTGCAAAATTACGAGCGAAAATTTCAGCTTCCCATTTCATCGGCGCGACCGTGCTTTCTAAAGAAACCTCAGTCTCCTACTACCTCAATGATCACATGTTGTACTAGCCCTGCGTACGATGCTGTGTGTTCCGCTACAGCTAATCATGCTCACCACAGCCCTGCAAAGACCCGTACGTAGGGTCGGTGACTTCAAATCCATTTTGGGACTTGACGTAAAAAGCCAAATTACTGCCGAAATTCAGCATTCTTGGGCCCAAGTCGTATCCCAGGCTACCTCAGCTACTCGATCGCTTCCAAAAATGCCAGTCTTTTATTCACTTCTCGTAAATAAAACCGTCGATGTCGGCAACTCTCTCGCTAGCCCTGCGTACGATGCTGTGTGTGAACATGGATGTAAACATCCATGGTGTGAACTACACCTAACAATAAAATGTTGTGAGATGTTGAAACAGTTTACCCTCCTTCCTACAAAGTTGCAATGTATTGAAACACTTTACTCTCCTTTCTACAAAGTTACAAATTCCCTGGTACGTAAAACAAACACTGTTGCTGTTCGATACTACAATACATCATGAACACTGAGGCCTGCTTTGCCTCTGTGAGTCCTGGGTCGTCCTTGAGTCTATCAAAAGTGTTACCTACTTTGCTGTATCAAAATTTGGCCTGCAACTACTCAGTTTGATAGTAAAAACCTTATTTCAAAGGAAACTTTCACAAATGGAGTCATAATACAAAGGAAAAGGAGAAAAACTGAGGTTATCTGAAAGGTCAAGTCTAGGTCATCTCATCATGTGATGTCAGGCATGAAGACCCCCTAATTACGCAATTATGGTTCACAAGAAACTACCTAGGGTGGTCCAATAGGTGAAAGGTAATTTTGCTGCCTTCCAATTTAAATGGCATTTTGCTGCCTTCCAATTTAAATGGCATTCAGCTTGATTGACTCCCATTCGGCCTACTTTCAAACTGCTATAACTTAAACAAGAAATTATGTGATTCTGAATGATTTTAATATTATTGTAGATTCCACCAGTTTAATGATCTAGAAGTGAACATCACCAGACATTTCTTGATGATATCAAAATATCAAATGAAAATATATCTGGGCTAAAACTTTTGAGACTGAATTTGTAAATTTACCAAGAATTTTCGGAAGCTAGAGGGGAAACAGACATAACAGTGTGATGGGCGGACCAGAAAGTCCATGGAAATCAAGCAGGTTGTTCTTACATGAACATTGCTGTTTGGTGTGTTGATTTGTAACACGTACACTGTGCTAACATGTTTCAACACCCAGGAAACATTTGCAACTTTATAGTCAATGCGACATATTAATAAATTATTTTAATTTTGTATCGGAATATCACAAAACAATGTTGTGATCATCGCAGTCCAGCTGTTATGAGTAAGCATGTGTACTTGGCTGGACCGATCAAGTTTCTGCAAAAAATCATTTCACTGTCATTGACAAGCTAAAGTGACGTCTTTAATAAATGTGTCCAGTCAATGTCCAAAGAAATCAAGGCCATCAATGACACCAAGAAAGTTTGTCAGTCCCCACGGACGAAATCTGGGGGACTTATAGATTGGGTCATGTCCGTCTGTGCGTGCGTGCGTGCGTGCGTCCGTACGTCCGTCCGTTCACGCAGACATCAGACTGAGACATGCCCTGGTCAGTTTCTTTCAAACTTTGCACAAGGATAGTACCCTACCCCATACAGATGCACGTCGATTTGTTTCACAATGCGATCAAATTTGGCCGTGTTAGACTTGGAGGACTTTTTAGTTTACACCTCCATAGACTCCCATGTATAAGGCAGTTCTCCATAGACTCCCAGGTATAAGGCAGTCCTCCAAAGACTCCCATGTAAAGGCAGTTCTGCATAGACTCCCATGTATAAGTCAGTTCTCCGTAGACGCTTATGTATAAGGCCAAGAAAAATAAAAATTTAGTTTCTCATCGTATTCTAGTGCAAAAAGGATGCAGTGACACAGTTTTTAGTCCCCACGGATGAAGTCCAGGGGTTTATAGATTGGGTCATGGTGTCTGGGTCATTGTGTCCGTTCGTCCATCCGTTCGTCCATCCTTTCACACAGATATCTCAGACATTTTGACAAAATGTCACATGACATTGGTGACCTTTGACCTCAAATATACATATTTGTCCATAACTCAGTAACCACAAGTGCTACACCCTTCATATATGGTATGATGGGATGACGCCACATATTATACCTCATTAATTATGCACATATCTATATGAGCCAATAGAGCTAGAGGTCTGATTTTTGGTATATAGGGATAACTTAGCAATACAATTTTTTTTGACATGTCACGTGACCTCAATGACCTTTGACCTCAAATATACATATTTGTCCATAACTCAGTAACCACAAGTGCCACACCCTTCATATCTGGTATGATGGGAGACCTTATTACGCCACATACTGTACCTCATTAATTATGTACATATGTAATTCTGAGCAAGCCAATAGAGCTGGATGTCTGATTTTTTCGTATATAGGGAAACCTATAGGATAGAAATTTTTTGACAAAATGTCATGTGAACTTGATTATTTACCTAAAATATACGTTTATGTCAATAAATAAGTCCCACAAGTGCTATGTCCTTTATATTTAGTAGGATGGGAGACCTTATGACAACACACGCTTTACCTCATTTATTATGCACATATCTAATTCTGGGCAAGCGAATAGAGGTAGAGGTCTGATTTTTGATTATTAGCAATACATTTTTTTTTCAAAATGTCACGTGACCTCAATGACCTTTGACCTTGATTATACATATATATATATATGCATATCTCAGTAAGTTCTATACCCTTCAATTTTGATAGGATATTAGACCTTAAGATGTCACATCTTGTACCTCATTTATTATGCGCATATGTATTTCTTGGCTGGCCAATACAGCTACAGGTCTGATCTTTTTTCCCAATTTAGAACAATAACTTAGACATGCCTCATGTGTTTCAAATTGGGAACAACGACATAGACCTATGTGCCCATAGATCTCAACATATCAATCCAGTGATACTTCTTAATGACCACATTTCTCTGCCCCATCAAGACTAATACTCCTATTACTTTGTCTTGTCAATGACTTGTTTAGAATTATATTTTCGTTTTAAACTACAGTTCTTTGATGCAGTGTGGTCGTCTGGCAATCCATCATCACGGCAGATGTAGTGCATCCAATACACAGTCCACACTGTCCAATCATGTGTGCATGTTTTCCTGTTATAATTCAATAGGGTCAGAATTTTGTAGCAAGGAACATACAAAATCTTGCAGATAAATCAATTTGGATGATCTATGTACATCTATGCAAATTCCAAGTTTGGTGGACATGTGAAAATTATGTTTTTTGCCTTCATGTACAAGATGGAATGTTTACCAAGCTGACGCTCACTGCTAAAAAACAATAGGTTTTACTACAGTTTCACATTTCAACCCTTTCTTTGCATCTTTCTCAGCAACATTCCCCAAACCTCTCTCCTTGCATCCCTACCGCTAAATGCACTGAGGAGCACAGTGTCATCATTGACGCTTTCATTTTTGAAATGTGGCTTTGTTATTTTATGTACATGTCAGCTGTGATTTCTAAACCAATCTGGCATTTTTGTTATCCATTGCCTTGCTTTAAACTTTCTATAAACATCAAATTTTCAGAAATTTATACAGAATCAAATGCTATAGAAATTGTTGACTATCAATTCACAGAATTCATCGTTTTCTGCCTAGTACTTGTCTCCCTTATGTTTAATACTTGTAGTGACATTACTTTATAATGAATATTGGTGAATGCTATGAGCAAGGAATACCAATACATTCAGTGTTTGAATTTTTCTTTAAAGCTGGTGTTTTGGAATAAATGTGTGATATCAGAGGCCCGACAAATTGTTTGGTTTTTTTTTCATATAATTTACAATGATATATTACACACCAGTTTTCATCATACAGTTGGTAAGCAACAGCATTCATGTGAATTAAATTTCATATTCATTTGGAAATATGGATAACCATAAACTTGAATAACTGAAAGTTGTCTACTTCTTAGTTTGATTGACTGGTATATTATATTATTATTATCATGTTAGGGTACTACCATAGAATAATAATTCCATTTTTGCCCAATTCCAATGTCCAAGTGGTCACATGATCAAGTGATTTCTTACATTCAGAATGTAGGGACATGCTGAATAATATGTGACAACTACCGGTATGTCTGAAGTTTTATTTTTGACTGCCTCTTAAAAACAGAAATTATCAGAAAGCCTAGTAAAGATGTGATAGGTAATTCGATGCATTACATTATTTACAGCATAGATTCTGAAATGTTCTTGGGAGGTTTATGAGGCTTCCTTGTTATAGACCCTGGAAGAAGACTTTTTTCTATGGTCTATGGTAGGAACAAATTATGAACTGATAACATACCAATGTCAGCAAGTCAAAATCTGAAATATACCAGTCAATCAAACTATTATGAAGATTAAATATGTAGTATTTCTTAACAACACACTGCGTGTCATTTTGTGCATTTTTTTTGTACATGAATTTTGTCTTTGCCTGGCTAACACATCCAGTTAATGTGTAAATCCACTAAAATTCTACTTGCAAAATGAAAGAGGGACTAGGTTTTGTCTTTGTGATTTCCAGTATAGCTTAATTTTTGATGTCTGAATAAGATTTCCCTGTTATGCACTTGCAGGAAATGGATTGGTTGACTCTTCAAACAGTAAAACCTGTTAAATATATAAGACTTTAGGGATATTTGATTTTGTAACATAATTGTTGCCGTAGAGAATGTGTTAATGCACAGAATTCCAAGATTGAGTGATGTGAGATGCTCTGTAATGTTTGCTAGGAAAGAAGTGTTAAGAAAGAAGCAGAAAAGAGAATTTTAAAACCTGAATCTTTGAAGAAATAATATCTCAATTAGAATATATAATGTGATCAACAAGAAAGTAAAAAGTAAAAGTATACAATTATATAACATATAAGAGATACAAGTATCTTCATAAGAAATTCATCTCAGTATTAAAATTTGAGAAAAGACTATATGATTTTAATTTCCTAACCAGGGACATTAATTCCTGAAACAAGGTGATAACGTCCGTACATTAAATGCTATTGCTGAGAATTCTCAGTATTTCCTACATGTATGCTAATCAGAGTTCATAGTTTCATTTTGCAAAGCTCGCAGGAAAGAAGTAGTCAATTTAATGCTCGGCTGAATTTACAAATTTGTATGCAGCATGCAGCGACCTGTAAGTGCATGCATGCGTCATCATGGTCGTTCCTATTTACAGATCACCATCCGTCAAGAGTGACCTGTCTGTTAAATATTCATCCTATTTTTACAGCTTAGAGTTGATTTTAACATTATATTAATTGGGAAGGGACGTCTCACTTCCAGAACAACTCTGCCAAGATTTCTCCCAAGTGAATCGTGCGAGCATATCAGTCATAATGAAGACAAGAAATTTTTTGAAATATTAAAATATCTCACATCTCAGATACATGTACTTATTGCTAATACAAATTTAAGGAATAGCCCGGCAAATTATGTTACGGTGAACATATATACATGTACACTCTTATTGTTTAAATTTCAAAGTCATTTGTAATGTAAGACAAAATGATTATGAAATTCCTCTCATCAATAAACCACAGTGATTAATTATCTGTGCTCTAATGACAAGAGACCCAATTAGGCAAATGAAGTAGAAAAAACTGATTGTCACACACAGGGACTTTTATTACAGATATACCTGTTCAGCTAATTGCGTCTGAAGCTAGGGTTTCCTGGTTGTTCATGCAATAAATATCAATGCTGTATATCAGTAGTGGTATTTCTAGACTAAGGCAATGACGTCATATTGAATCCCCCCGTGAGATTGATCACGTGGATTCTGTTTCTAAAAATTGAACTTTACAGCCCTTCACTGCCCTGACCAGCATGCATCTCCGTCAGAGGTTCGATTCTAAAACTGAAATTGCAAATCAGGATTTTGCCAGCAGCACTCACGACTCACTGAAGGGATATTAATATATTATTTCCGTTCAGCTCTTAGACTATAATGCAGTGGAGCTTTTCAGGAAAAAATCTCAATCTCTGTTTTTTCTTAGTCTTATTGACACATTTTCTAGTCTAAAATGATAGAATATGTTTTCACATGTAAATCTGTTTTATACAAATTCCTTTTGCACATACTAACATTTTAGGTGTTTTTTTTATCCATGACAACTTGATATTTCTGTCAAACTTGGTTTTAACATCAATTGATTCAGGTTGAGTTTCAGGATTGTGCGTCATTCCCACTCAAATAGAGAATGAACAGCAATGAAATCATGGCTTAGCACAAAGTCTTCAATTGGCATGTACTTGTACTCATTTCTGTACAAAACCTTGAAGAAGTACATGAGTTTAGTGTACACTCAATTATTTTTCTTTCATCTTCAGCATCACAGCTCATTTATTTTTATACTACATCCAGCTGGAAGTGAAGTGGCTATGTGTGTAGATTGTAAAGTAAATACATTTCACCAAAATGGAAAAAAAGGCATCAAAAACACCTAAGATAGAAATTACTGCAGCTTTCAACACTATTGCTTGTGTTTCTGACATAATATCTTCAAGTCCAAGTGCAATTTGAAATTGCAGCAATGGATTGATATTACCAGCATACGTCTTCAGAGAAATAGCAAAATTGAACACACAGTTTAAATCAGTGTTAGAGATAGGGATCTGAGAATTTTTCTAAACTGGCAGAATTTCATTTCTGACTTTAAAATGCTTAACATTTTATCATTGACCAAATGCTCTGTCCTTTTATGTTGAAAATTGTTAATTTATTACTATCTAGAAAAATTATGTAATTGTGTGATTTAAACTAATAGTTTCATTATTCCGGCTAGATTAAAAAAAATTCTTTGATATTAATTTCCAAAACTTAGGTCAATTCAGGATCATTATTGATGTAGAAACCTTTGGAGATGCTTTGTACCGGTATAGTATTTTTGAGATTTGCAAAATACCTGACATGTCTATGGCTACAAGTCAATGTTTTGATAATTAAATATGCAGACAGTGACATTCAGTACTCTAGTGATCATTTAACTGTCAAAGCAATATTGCAGTGGCGTTCTGCTCTGAATCGTTGCTCATTATGAACACAGCTATCGTCTTTTTATCTCTTGATCAAAATGAGGTATCTTTGATTAGATTTGGTCTGTGTGAGATGAATATAAATTAGGAAAGGAGGCCAATGTCCTGATCATCTCGGTTTTGACTCTCATGTATCTGGATTAGATCTACAGGTCAATGTCATCGGAAATCCTCTCCGCAATTCTGCCTCAAGTCATTAATGGCAACCACGAAGATGTCATGTTGTTGTCATGACAACAGGGATAGAATATCTCAATGAAGGAATTTGCTGATTGCACTTGATCAGAAATGATATTTGCCAAGAAAGAAAAAACAATGAGACTGTTGTTTTGAAATTTCTTTTTTGTTTGTGTTTTAGGTGATGATATACCTGATAGATCATGTGCTTCCAGACAGCTATTTCGCCAACAACTTACGGGCGCTATCTGTTGACATGGCTGTATTCCGCCAGCTCTTACATATCAAGCTACCAGACCTATCAAAGCACTTGGACAATTTGCAGCGGGCTGCCAATGATGATGGCTCTGGTAAGTGACCACAAGAGGGCTCGTTAAAAGGTCACAAGTCACAGTTTGCCTGCCTGAATGCAACTTCTCTGCATTTTAGCAGTCTCTTCACACCTTTGTCAATATCAAGCTTGTCAACATTCAGAATTAACCAGCTGTTCTTTTCAATAACATGTCAATCAAATGTTGGCCATGAAGTGTTAAATTCAAAAGTTGGCCATGAAGTGTTGAATTTATTGTGAGAGGCAATATACAGGATTATATTTTCTACTTGTTAACCACATAGATTTATATGTATCGTATTATAGAAATAACGGGCGACGCGCTGACCATTAACGTTTATTTGTGGGCAAGGGCGAGAGGAAAGCCAAAAATTAACGGGCGAGGCTTGCCGAGCCCGTTAATTTGGCTTTCCTCGAGCCCGCGCCCACAAATAAACGTTAATGGTCAGAGCGGAGTCTGTTATTTCCATTATATTATCAGCGAACCCGAGAAAACCGTCAAAATTTGCGAAAATTTCCGGAGCGAACGACAACTGGGCCCCAGGAACTGAGCAATACGCGACGCACTGTGACGCGCGCTGTAAAAATTGGCAAATCCGGAGATGTTTTCAAAAATAGTATCTCAACTTGACCTAACAAGTGCTCCATTTTATTTTGTGATTGATTATGATTTACGTTTGAGCTGTAAAATTACGACACTTTGAGTAGTTAATCTTATTATTCATATTCACGGGTATATAAACAGACCATTAACTGTGTATTTGTGGTCAGTCACGTGGTTCAGCTCGACCAATCAAAATGCGACAGACAGGGCATAGTAATATAATAGAGAATATTTATCTAGCATGTTCATGTTTATAAATCTCTTTAAGTTGTAAGGTTGTTACGAGACCGTGCTCTAAAGGATTTAGCTTACCATACATCACTATATAATATTCTGTCCCATCGAATCACAAGAGATTATAATAAACAAAGTATTTTAAAACTCTGACTCAAGGGGGCGCCCAATACCATATCAAAGTGTGTGCCATCTTAATATCATACTGAGCTTGATGTCATGACACTTTTCTTTTTCAACAGGTCACTATGAACCGCCTTTAACAAATGTCTTCACTATGCAATGGTTTTTGACGCTATTTGCCACTTGTCTTCCGATTCAAACCGTGCTACGAGTGTGGGATTCTGTGTTTCTGGAGGGGAGTGAAATCTTGCTTCGTACAGCTTTGGCAATATGGGCCAAACTTGGAGAGTAAGTCCTTTCCTTTGTTCTCTGTCATTTTCAACTTTTTTGTTAATAAATGGGAATTTATTGATCCCCTGTTTAATAAAAAGTGTTATCATAACAAAACATTCATGGAAGCTTTTTTTAAAAGGAAAAACATTTGACAGATTTTTCCAACACAGTTTTTCTCAATCTATAGTAAAAGTTATTGCAAATATTTCACAATCATGAACAGGACACTCTATAACACACATGAAATAAACAAAGATATACATGTAGTCCGTGGGCTGGAGGGGCCCACCGTGCACCCCCCCCCCCCCCATAAACCTACTACATGGGTATTTTTTGTTCTTTGGGATCTGCTGAACTAGAAAAAAGATGTTAACATTGGATATTTTGGGATGCACTACCTGTCTGCACTGGTTTTTGATTTGTATGTACCGCAAAAAATGGCGAAAAATGGGTAGGGGTAGGGGGTACTATATCCTCCCCTAAATTGAGTAAACTAGCATGAAATAGCACAAACCTTACATTTTTGGAAAGCTCAGATAATGCTCTTTCTGAGGAATACCAACTTTAGTAAAATTAATTTGTGTACATAGAATAGGACGACTTTAAAATGAATTTTTTTGACAATTTTGAAATTTTTTACCCAAAATACCATGTAACAATTGTGATTTACTTTTTATTAAGCAAAATTTTCACAACTTTTTGTGTTTAATTTATTCATTCCGACATATTAAACAAGAAAAAAAGTGTTAACATCATATATTTAACTATACACTACTTCTCTGGCGTCAATTTTGAATTGCGTGTATCTGTATGGGGTGTGCAAAAGCAAGGGGTAGGGGTACAACATTCTTTCCTTGATGAAGTAAACTGGCTTGAAATGCCATATACCTTATAGTTTTAGAAAGCTTAGATACTGGTCTTTCTAAAATGCATAAGATTTTAGTAAAAAAAATATGACGTCATAGAATTGGATAACTTTAAATCGTTTTTTTCTGGTAATTCAGCAATTTTAACCGGAAGAAAATACGATAACTATTGTTTCCTCCCAATGAAGCAAATCAAACAGATTTATGGATGTTATTTACTAATTGCAATGTGCTGAAGAAGAAAATAAATGTCAAAATTGGGTATTTACAATGCATTATTGTCTCTACTCACTAAAATGGCAAGTTTTGCTACATTGGTATATCGAGAATGGGCATTTTATTGTTATGCAATGAAATAATGCACAGCCTTAAAAAGAAGACTAGAAAACGCACACACATAGTCATATTGCCATTTTCTCCTTAAAGTAAATAGATTGTTGATGACTGTCTATTTTTATAATTTACTTTTTAAATATTTTTTTTATAAAATAATTTTGATAAGACGTATTTGGAAAATTATCTATGCCTTCTTGTCTTACATGTACTTATACAGCAAGCATTACTAACAATCTATTAGGCCGTGGGCTAGAGGGGCGTCTACGTGCACCTCCCCCCCCCCCCCCCCCCCAACAACCGCACAGGATAACAAACCTGTATTTTTCAGAAGCCTTGGGATCCCTAGAATAAGAAATAGGATTTTAACAGACAAAATATAGGGACTCAATAGCTGTTACGGTCATGTTTTGAAGGGTACCGCAAAATCACGATTTAGTGACCCACATGAATTTTTGTCAAACCTGTCTTCATGTACGTCATCTGCTGAGCTTACTATTTAACGTGACCTGACTTATGGGGTATCATTAGAAAGGTGATTTATTCTTCTTGAAAATGGTATATAGCAATATGCAATATCTTCTATAGTTTTCATGAAATAGGGCCATAATTTACCCCATACCCCAAAGTTTATGTTGCAAATTACTGTCAAAACTAATCTAAATTCTACCAATTATTTACCTAGACATAATACAAAGGGCAATGCTGTGTATTAACTTTGTGTTATTTGCTACAAGTACATGTTAGAAACCTGAAATAAACTTTTGGCAGAAAAAATATTGGGATCCTGTAGCTGTAACAGTCATATTTTGAAGGGTTCCGCAAAATCACAGTATTACTGAATCACATTCGTTTTTGTTAAACCTGTCTTCTTGTAAGTCTTCTGCTGAGCTTATTTTGAACATAAAGAAGCATATGCGGTATCATTTGAAAGTTCATTTACTTTTCTTTCAAATGATATATTGCAACATGCAATATCTTCTATAGTTTTCATGAAATGAGGCCAAAACTTACCCCATACCCCAAAGTTTTATGTCGCAAGTTACAGTCAAAACTAATGTCAAATTCTACCAATTATTTTCCTAGACACTTTACAAAAGGCAATGCTTTATATAAAATATATTTTATTTGATAGAGGGACATGTCAAAAATATGAGTTAGACTTTTAACAGACAAAATATTGGGATTGAATGACTGTTACTTGCATGATTTGAAGGGTACCGTGAAGTCAGAGTATTACCGACTCGCATATGTTTTTGTTAAATGTGTCGTCTTGTAAGTCATCTGCTGAGCTTACATGTTAACATAACCTAGCTTATAGGCTGCCATTAGAAAGACAATTTATTTGGCTTTAAAATGACATATTGCAACATACAATATCTTTTATATTTTTCATGAAATAGGACCAAACCTTACCGCATACCCCAAAGTTTTATGTCGTAAATTACTGTAAAAACTAGTATTTAATTTTGAAAAATTCTATAAAAAAGACAAACTTTGTATGAAACTTATTTTATTTGTTACAGAGACATTTCCAACTATGAAAGATACTATTAACAGGATAATTATTGCGATTTAATAGCTGTTAGCATCATGGTTTGAATGATAGCAGGATATGTTGCTGAAACCGGTGAAATTTTATTAAACAGGTTTCCATGAAATATATCTGCCAAGGTTTATTTTGTCCATAATCCAGATTGTAGGGTATCATTACAAAGATTTTATCACTCTTATTTTTAGCATATTCTAAAGTGCATTATCATCTTAAGTTGTAATGAAATAGCAAAAACCTCATCACCCCAGCCCTTAGTTTGATTTGCAAACTGCATCTGTTCTAAAACTTTGCAGTTTGTGAATTTGGGATATGGGGTAAGTTTTGGTCCCTATTTCATGAAAACTATTGAAGATATTGCATATTACAATATGTCGATCGCTTTCTGGCAAAAATTGTCTTTCCAATGATACCCCATAAGATAGGTTAGGGTAAAAAGTAAGCTCAGCAGATGACTTACAAGATGACACATTTAACAAAAACACATACGAGTGGGCAAGACTGCGACTTTACGGTACCCTTCAAAACATGACAGCAGCAACCATTCAATCCCAGTATTTTGTCTGTTAAAAATCTATCTCATATTTGTGACGTGTCTCTGTAGCAAATAAAACAGATTTCATACAAATTATTGTCTTTTGTCATATGTCTAGGTAAAAGTTTGGTAGAATTAGAAATCAGTAGTGACAGTAATTTGCAAAATAAACTTAGGGGTATGGGGTAAGTTTTGGTCTTATTTCGTGAATACTAGAGAAGATATTGTATATTACAATATTTTATATCAAAGAAAATAAAACCTTTTTAATGATACCCCCAAAACCAACTGATGTTAAAAAATAAGCTCAGCAGATGACTTACAATAAGACAGGCTAAACAAAAACGTATGCGAGTTGACAATACCATGATTTTGTGGTACCCTTCAAAATATTACTGTTACGGCTACAGCATCACAATATTTTTTCTGTTAAAAGTTCGTTTCAAGTTTCTAACATGAACCTGCAGCAAATAAACTATATTTTATACAAATCATTGCCCTTTGTATTATGTCTAGGTAAATAGTTGGCAGAATTTGAGATTAGTTTTGACTGTAATTTGGAACATAAAACTTTGGAGTATGGGGTAAGTTGTGGTCCTATTACATGAAAACTGTAAAAGATATTGCATATTGCAATATATTATTTTAAAGAAGAGTAAATTAACTTTCTAATGATGCCCAACTTGCCACGTTATGATGAAAAATAAGCTCAGTAGGCGACTTACAAGAAGACAGGTTTAACAAAATGTATGCAATTGACAATACAGTGATTTTGCAGTACCATTCAAAATATGACTGTTACAGCTACAGCATCCGGATATTTTTGTGTTAAAAGTTTATTTCAATTTTCTAACATGTACCCGTATCAAATAAAACAATTTGATACAAAGCATTGCCTTTTGTATAATGTCTAGGTAAATAATTGGTATAATTTAAGATAAGTTTTGACAGTAATTTACGACATAAAACTTTGGGGTATGGGGTAAGGTTTGGTCCTATTTCATGAAAAATATAAAAGATATTGTATGTTACAATATGTC
The DNA here is from genome assembly GCF_041260155.1 of Ptychodera flava. Lineage (NCBI taxonomy): Eukaryota > Metazoa > Hemichordata > Enteropneusta > Ptychoderidae > Ptychodera > Ptychodera flava. Next base: position 4,622,456 of record NC_091933.1, on the reverse strand, counting down.
ATTTTAAAGCCAAATACATTGTCTTTATAATGGCAGCCCATAAGCTAGGTTATGTTAACATGTAAGCTCAGCAGATGACTTACAAGACGACACATTTAACAAAAACATATGCGAGTCGGTAATACTCTGACTTCACGGTACCCTTCAAATCATGCAAGTAACAGTCATTCAATCCCAATATTTTGTCTGTTAAAAGTCTAACTCATATTTTTGACATGTTCCTGTACCAAATAAAATATATTTTATACAAAGCATTGCCTTTTGTAAAGTGTCTAGGAAAATAATTGGTAGAATTTGACATTAGTTTTGACTGTAACTTGCGACATAAAACTTTGGGGTATGGGATAAGTTTTGGCCTCATTTAATAAAAACTATTGAAGATATTGCATGTTGCAATATATCATTTGAAAGAAAAGTAAATGAACTTTCAAATGATACCGCATATGCTTCTTTATGTTCAAAATAAGCTCAGCAGAAGACTTACAAGAAGACAGGTTTAACAAAAACGAATGTGATTCAGTAACACTGTAATTTTGCGGAACCCTTCAAAATATGACTGTTACAGCTACAGGATCCCAATATTTTTTCTGTCAAAAGTTTATTTCAGGTTTCTAACATGTACTTGTAGCAAATAACACAAAGTTAATACACAGCATTGCCCTTTGTATTATGTCTAGGTAAATAATTGGTAGAATTTAGATTAGTTTTGACAGTAATTTGCGACATAAACTTTGGGGTATGGGGTAAATTATGGCCCTATTTCATGAAAACTATAGAAGATATTGCATATTGCTATATACCATTTTCAAGAAGAATAAATCACCTTTCTAATGATACCCCATAAGTCAGGTCACGTTAAATAGTAAGCTCAGCAGATGACGTACATGAAGACAGGTTTGACAAAATCCATGGGGTCACTAAATCGTGATTTTGCGGTACCCTTCAAAACATGACCGTAACAGCTATTGAGTCCCTATATTTTGTCTGTTAAAATCATATTTCTTATTCTAGGGATCCCAAGGCTTCTGAAAAATACAGGTTTGTTATCCTCTGCGGGGGGGGGGGGGGGGGGGGGGGGGGGGGGGAGGTGCACGTAGACGCCCCCTCTAGGCCACGGCCTAATAGATTGTTAGTAATGCTTGCTGTATAAGTAAGACAAGGAGGCATAGACAATTTTCCAAATACGTCTTATCAAAATTATTTTATAAAAAAATATTTAAAAAGTAAATTATAAAAATAGACAGTCATCAACAATCTATTTACTTTAAGGAGAAAATGGCAATATGACTATGTGTGTGCGTTTTCAAGTCTTCTTTTGAAGGCTGTGCATTATTTCAATGCATAACAATAAAATGCCCATTCACGATATACCAATGTAGCAAAACTTGCCATTTTAGTGAGTAGAGACAATAATGCATTGTAAATACCCAATTTTGACATTTATTTTCTTCTTCAGCACGTTGCAATTAGTAAATAACATCCATAAATCTGTTTGATTTGCTTCATTGGGAGGAAACAATAGTTATCGTATTTTCTTCCGGTTAAAATTGCTGAATTACCAGAAAAAATCGATTTAAAGTTATCCAATTCTATGACGTCATATTTTTTTACTAAAATCTTATGCATTTTAGAAAGACCAGTATCTAAGCTTTCTAAAACTATAAGGTATATGGCATTTCAAGCCAGTTTAATTCATCAAGGAAAGAATGTTGTACCCCTACCCCTGCTTTTGCACACCCCATACAGATACACGCAATTCAAAATTGACGCCAGAGAAGTAGTGTATAGTTAAATATCTGATGTTAACACTTTTTTTCTTGTTTAATATGTCGGAATGAATAAATTAAACACAAAAAGTTGTGAAAATTTTGCTTAATAAAAAGTAAATCACAATTGTTACATGGTATTTTGGGTAAAAAATTTCAAAATTGTCAAAAAAATTCATTTTAAAGTCGTCCTATTCTATGTACACAAGTTAATTTTGCTAAAGTTGGTATTCCTCAGAAAGAGCATTGTCTGAGCTTTCCAAAAATGTAAGGTTTGTGCTATTTCATGCTAGTTTACTCAATTTAGGGGATGATATAGTACCCCCTACCCCTACCCATTTTTCGCCATTTTTTGCGGTACATACAAATCAAAAACCAGTGCAGACAGGTAGTGCATCCCAAAATATCCAATGTTAACATCTTTTTTCTAGTTCAGCAGATCCCAAAGAACAAAAAAATACCCATGTAGTAGGTTTATGGGGGGGGGGGGGGTGCACGGTGGGCCCCTCCAGCCCACGGACTAACAAACATGTAGTGTCATCATGTGAGCTTAAAAGGAAAGTGATATTATTTCTTGTACTTGTCCTATTTGTAGGCTCACTTTTGTGCTCCACCACCATACTGTACTGTTGTCTTCCAAAAGGAATGAGGTGTTTTCAATATGAGGAAAGCCATTTTTTGCATGTATTTCAAGTTTCTTTTGCATTTTCCTCCAATTATTTTGCTTCATTTGCTGCTTTGATGGGAAAGAATACCAGTACAATATTTCAAGCGAGAGTCCTGAGTGTGAGGCACATTCAGAATCTCTACAGCTATCTGAAAACCAATCAGAATCTTTTGAGATTTCTGAAAGTCAGTCAGAATCTAATGAGATTTCTGAAAGCCAATCAGAATCATACAAACAGGACTCAGGCAGACTTGATGATAATGAACCTGACATCCCTATTCCAAGGTCTGAGTGACACTACATGACTTGGCTGTTTTGCTGTGTCAATATATTTTTCACTGATCTTCTCAACATCTTTTCCTGTGTGAAATACTACTTGACATACTAACACAAAGTGTGAAGTTTCATTGGATTGAGTTTATCCGTTCATTAACAGCCTCTTTCTGTAAGCGAATTCTGTATTAGTTTATTCTGTAACTTGCGAATGCTCTTGATCTTGATACTTTCATGCTTTCATGCTGTCTTTAGTGTCACCATATTTGGTGTCATTAATCAAGCAAATTTTTTCTTGGAAAAACTGGTACAAGACATGTCATATTTCTCATTTTCAAATAAACAATTATCTTTCGTTGTACTGTCCAATAATTTCTGTGTTTTGCCAAGATAGCTTTGTTTCTATTAACCATCTCTAGCAGGTAAATATGACAATGTACCAGATCTTGAAACCCTAGAAGTTAGTCAAATCATATTAGGCCCAAATCACCCTAGATAGTCAGATCAGCCAGATATTGAGACTTAAGAAATAAAGAATTATACAAATCTATTAGCAATAAGTAATCTGTCAATATTCATTCTATTTGTAGATGATTTATGGTAAAAGAAAGAAAACCATCGTAGTATATTGTACTCATAAAAGTAATGTTAACTGACCTAAAGGATATACCTACTGAGATTCATCTCAGAGAGTGTTCCTAGGGTTTACTGTTGTTTTATGTTTTACAGTCGCATTGAGCAAGCCAGATCAGCTGATGACTTCTACTCCACCATGGGTTTACTTACCAATGAAATGTTACACGATGGCCTTGTGGATGGTGATGAACTTATACAGGTAATGAACTTACCCATTTCCCATCTGCACAAGTCCAACTCTGCCACATACCGAAGACAATAGGGTCATACCATACTTTGGCTGTAAGAGGTAAAACCACCACAGACCAATTTTTGCTGAGCTTCAATTTTCTCATCAATGCAGGTGAATTTCAATAATTTGATTAGATGGTAGGGTCAATGTGTCAATGCATTTGCATTCATCTTGCAAGGGTCATGGGTCAATAGTTGTTCTATTGTGGCTGTACTTGAGCCCATGTAGCTGTGTTTGATTGACTGTCAAACCATGACAAGGTTAAATGTGGTTGATCAACAGTTCGACTAAAGTTTATTTTTACCGTACTACTCCACAGATATAACTTCAATTAGGGAGGGAGTGTCGGATTTCATACAGTTTTTTTTTACAAAAAGCTGATCAATTTTAGGCTGAAAAGTTTTGAAGCTCCATTCTAACATTTTTGTGGCACAACAACACAATTTGATGTTACTAATCAATTAAAAGGCAAAGGTAAAATGTTTCCTCTTAAAATCTCGGTACCTTAAGTATGATTTTGCCACTCGTAGGGTCACAAAAGTCTCGGGGGGATGATGTGGCCATATATTCATCATGGCGGATTTCTACTGGTAAAACACACAAGGTTACACAAGTCAAACGAAAGTTTTAAGTTATACAGGACTTTCATACCAGCAATTCCTAAAAGGATGAAAAGATGCATGAGCATAGCTAGTTTCACAAACAAACAGATGAAGTTTTTGCCATGAAAACAATTGCATCTAGTGTTTATTTAGTATTAACATCACCATCTCAAACTTTTGCTGTGGTGAGAAGTCGACTTTTTACCCACAATGCAATTTCATACAGTTTGACACCTTAGCTGAAGGCAAAACTATTTAAGGATAGCGAGTATTGACATCTGTGACATGTAGACATTCTACAATTTCTTAATACTTATCTTTCATCCAGACTATTTACAACATGGCTCCATTCCCATTCCCACACCTGGATGAAATCCGGGAAAAGTACATGTACAGCATTACACCTTTCACACCGATTGGAGCAATGGAAGAAGTCAGGCAAGGGGTCAGAGAAGATGAAGAGGAACACGTCAACATCAGCTAGCGATGAGGAAATTGATATTGATGAGGATGATTTGCAGGCCATCAATTGCTTTGGAGTATTTGCTGGTATGCCACCATCACCACAGAAGAGAATTGAAAATGGTGATTATACCATGCATTCTCTTTGTGATTATTACATGTCTACAGCTGATTGTCACATCCAATATATTTCTCTTGTAGTATTTCAACAGTGTTATGTAAATCACACTGTAAATGTACAAATATTTAGTCATGTGACTTATGGACAGCAACCTGTTTTCACCGTTGGATGCCAGGTATTTTTGTCAGTTTGGTCATTTTGACTCAAACATTACTTAATACCGTGTCTTTGAATAATGTAAAACTATTTTTGCTTTACTTCAGCAAATATTTCATGTAATTTGATAGTTCTGAATTTTAAAGTCTTCTCGATATGGTACTGATATAATTTCTGCATTCCAGGTGAAAGTTCAAACAGCAATGACATCACCAACGTCAGCCCAGGAGCATTCTCCACCAGCATGGACATGAGTTGGAACCAGAAAATCTCATCTGCCATGTTAGAGAGAATGTCCATGGATGTGTATGCCTTGAAGAGACAGTATTGGAAAATACAAACACGTCAGCAGCAAGCCCATGTAGTGTATGGATCATCAGTGAAAACAAATCCCTCGGGTACTGGAGGTTTGGATGAATTTGTAATATTTGCCCAAGTATCCTTTCAGGGACACTACCAATTTCGTATTCTGCCATTGTCACAATCTAATCAGTTGAAATTAGATGATGCTGTTCATCTATCATCATGCCTTCTCTTTTGTTTTTACAAATTCAAATTCAAAGTATTTTTAGACCCATGATAATATTTGGCTAATTGGCCTTTTTATGAAGTGTTGTGATGAACACACACAGATTTTGGTTGATTTAGGCCAAAAAAAAAAAAAGAAATGTTTCTGGTCAGGTCTTCCTTAAAAAAATGATGTGGCGACGCGAATTTTATTTTATTTTTATTTTTATTTTTTTTCCCCTCAAGGGAGGGAGGAGGGTCAGTTTTATAGTTTTATCAATATAGTCACATATATACTGTTCATGCAGTCACTGATAATGCCCCCAAAGAATTTTCTCTTTCTCTTCAGCCATTTTGGTTTGGTGTCAGCCACGGCCGCCGGCCACAAACAGAAAAAAAAGGGTGACGCGCTGTTGTTCAAGTGACGCGCGCGCTGACCAGAAACATTTCTATTTCTTTTTTGGCCTTATAAGAAGTTGCGTGTTTTACAAACAAAAAAAGTGCTGTACATGTCAAATTTTTGTGTAAAACTTTAAATCTAGATTTCCATAAAATTCTTTACTCTTTGATGTGTTATCAGTGAAATGAGTTCATCTTGTTTTTGCAGATGGTGCTAAAAAGTTGGTGAGGAAAAACATCACACCTCATATTGAAAAACCGCCAGTCATGAACCATTTGTTTGTTGGCAAGAAAGGTAAGAGTGATACACCTAATATTTTTATCAGATTTTGTAAACTAAGGTTTCATGCAGATTAACCATTCTGTCTACATGTGCATTACATTGACCCAGATAGCAAGAACAACTGTTAAGTGATTCATTTAAGGAGTCCAGCATTCAATAAAAATCAATTCACCAACTGTGCTGCAAGAGTTCATATTTATAGTGGATTATTACTCAGCAGTTTGTTACATTAACATGAAAACCAAGCAAATTATTAATGTGTAGTGTGTCATACACATACTTTTTGCTACAGCTTTGGGAAAATAGGTAAGTGGCATTGTTTCATAACATGGCTCCGATGGCATAACAATGAAGACCTATGTGTAATGGATAGGCCACCACAGTAACATTAACTACCATGCTAGCTTTGACCACAGCACTGAATGCTGATACAAATTTTTTTTTGAACTTTGCAATTCAGGTCTTGGAACAAGAAACAAGAGAGTGACAGTAGGTCCCAGGATAGCATCACCCACCCAGACCCACGCCACAGCTGTCAACCATCTACGAATCAGAGCACATGTGAATTCACATGCTGCCAAAACGTCCACGTCCGTATCATCGCAGGAGTCACCACCAGCTGAGTCTCCAGACAGTGATGGAGAACAGAAATCTGTTAATAGTGTGAGGGAAGATGACGAAGCTCAGCAGAGCAGTGAAAAGGAAACTGGAGCCATTGACAGAGATTGTGTGAATGGCAATGATAGTGATGACACCATCAGTGACAATGTATTTTCAGATTCAAATAGCTTGACTTCCGAGAAATCTCCACAGAGCCAGGTGACGACGCCGTCAAGTGCCAGAAATAGCATCACACCCACAGATAATGAGGGCAGTGTTTCTAATAACATTAGGACTGATAGTTCTCAAAACGGAAATGAAGAGAAGGCAGATTTGGAAATTGATATGAACAGTTCCAATTCAGTTGAAACGCCAGATGTTGAAGTGCAGGTGGACCGTCAAGAACCAACGTTAGCAGTCTTAATTGATCTTGATGATTCAAACAGCAGCAACAGTGATGATGAGAGTAGCAGGAAATTATCAGAGGAGAATAGAACTTGTGACACAAACGGTGACTCACGGACTGATAAGTCAGAGAGCAATGCCAGGCCGCAGAGTAAATCGCATTTCAAATTTGATGTGTCAACAATTGCTGCAAAGCTGGCGGAAGACTCTGCCAAGACAGCAAACAAGTCTGTAAAGCAGCAACAGCCACAACACAACAGACATCTCTCGAAGAATTCCACTCAGAGACAGTACACCAAGGTAGAGGAGGGGAAAACAGTAGTACCTAGAAACGAACGGGTGACACATCCACAGATGCATGGCAGTCGGCAGAATCATAGTCAAATGGAACCGACTCATATGCAAAATCAAAATGGGCATGTACCAGCCCATCAGTCTTTCCAAAGAGCATTCCATGCAATGAAACAGCAGCGGGAAGAGCAGAAGCCAGACAAACCAATGACGTTGCTTGAAATGGCAACCCAGGCGACAACTTTGAGTGCCCACAGGACTCACAACACCGCCAGCGTCCTGCCCACAGAGTCACAGCATCCTAATGAAACAGCAGTCCTGCCTGTTCAGACTGTCGAGGAAAAAATTGCCGCTTTCTCTCTGAATGGCAAGAAGAAGCGTCACAGGTCAACTGGCAGCATACAGCAGGCACTGCCCCAGCAAACGTCAAATGCCAAGGTGAAGGCTTTCAACCCATTCCCACAGAGAGCTTTGAAAAGTGGACTGACGCAGGCAAAGACTGGCAACAAGTTTGGATTGTATGGGTCAGGTTTATCTCAACCTATCAATGGCACTCATCCGAGGAATGTGCAAACAAACAAACTGAATTCAAACAGAAGTATGATCTCTGAGTTCAAATTTGTGAAAATGTCCTCAAGATGAAAAGCCATCATTCAAAAATGAAACTATATTTCTCGTAAGTTTTTTTCATGCTGTATGCAGTCAATGTTATCAACATTGCAATATACAAATACTTACTGTGTGCTTCCTGGTTGTTTCACAATGACAAGATTTGTGAGATAGGTACACCGACCACAGTGTTGCCAATTCATAATTAAGGGCAACAAGGTCTTGCTTTTGTTGCTCTGAAATTGCAAAGCGGAGAGCTTTGTAGAAGTCCAAACATTTTTGTGATAACACTATTGATGCACACTTATAGTGTACAAAATATTACAGAGAAAAAATTATATCTGTATATAATATGAGATTTAAATTTGCTTGTCAACATAATTCATTCCACACAAATCAGTTACAGACGAACGAACTAACAGCTTTTTCTCTCTGAAATATTTACACATATGCATGCATAATAGTAAGGTGGCCATGCTGAACAGCTGAAATTTAGTAGTACCAGTTTCTGGTTTAGTGCAATGATATAATTACTTGTAATGTGTTATTTGATTGACCCGTAACCAAGAATGCCCTGTGCCAAATTGCAACTTCACTGAATCAAGGAAGTTCTGTTTAATGCGAGAGTATTTTATGTATTAATCAAACTACTGGTAAAGTAGAGCTGATGCAAAGAAGTTGACAGAAATTGCTAATTTGACTCAAAGTGTTTGAATCTAAGGGCATGCTATTTTCACCTTTGACCTTTGACCTTGCTTTAAGTGTAGACTGTATTGTCACTCACTGCTGAGACTGCCATGGAAACACAATGCTTAACTGAGGTAGCAGAAGTTGCAATTCTACCAAGTCTTTACTTTGCACAGTTTCACAAAACCAACACAAAAAGTACTGTTTTCACAGAGGTGTCATTGTATAGAGGTGTCAGTGTTCAACTCCAGAATAGCATCCTCTAGACATGTGTTGAAAGTTGGACCACACCTTAGATGCCTCTAAAATTGAAGGTGCTGGCTTTTTACAGACATAATCATTTATTGTACTGAACATATGCTTCAATCACAGTTTCGTTCATAGGAAAATTACAATTTTGATTTGCAAAATTCATGTACTGTAGATACAATTCATGGATTGCAAATTTTATATCGTTTTATTGTGTACTTGGCCAGTATGTCAGATTTAGAGTAGTTCTCAGCTTCTTGCTCACTATGTGTCAGGGTTCGCTGTCTCAGTGTATGCAGTTATCCTGAGGTGGTCTTTCTGCATACATGCATACAGACACCTTGATGCACATATAAAACTGTTTCATGGTTTCTCAACTACACTGATATTTTCAGATGCACAGTACTGCATTGCTGCAGAATTGACAAGATTGAGCCTGATCCAAAACACAATGATGCAAGATCTATTTACTGAATTTTTGTTATCATAGAATCATGGTAGCCATAGCAATAGTTGTCAGGGAAATGTACTTTAGCTTTTCACCTTCTGTCGGTCAGCAAGTGCAATTCACAGCTTACAAGTGTGAATCTACACAGAATTTGACTTCATAGTATGCTATATGTCTGCCACTAATTACATGTGCACTTTTCATAATAGAAAGGTTTAAAATGTATCAATGTAATGCTCTGTTTTGTAGAGATACCAGATTGATGACAACATCTTTTGCTAGGGTCTATGGTCACAGCTGAGATACAAGACTCAGCACAGTGTTCAAGCTTGAATCATCAATTAGCATAGGAACTACCTGTACAGTTAGGTTTAACATTTGGACCACTTTCATTGGTCAGTATAATTTGAAATCAACCATACTGCCCTCTGATTGGACGGACAAAAGCCATGACCCTGGCTCACAAAATTTATAGCGCCATACTAGGACCACTGGGGCCCATCATTTTGTTTGATCAAATGATGCAAGTCAGATTTTGAAAATCAAACCAATATTTGATCACACTTTGTAACTGCAAACTAACATTTACCGTACTTTATGCTGGGGAGGGCATACAAGAGTTGAGATTTGACTGAGATATTTCATCAGTATATTTTTATCAAAAAAGTCAATTTTCATAGTCACTGTAGTTGTGTAGTTATATTCAGTGTGTTTCACAGTTCTTTGTGTTTTATAAGGTATGCTTTTCAGGGGAGCTGGGGTTTGGAAGGTTCATCTCAAGGTTACAAATGTAAACGACATCATATTTATATTTAATGTATGTATTCTGCAGTGAAAACCTACACAGCTGATCTCTAGCAACACTTTGGAAAGATATTTCACCTTTATGATATGCTAATATTTGTTCTGAAACAGTGTCTATAATCGAGACTAGTAATTGGGAAGATTTTTTAGAGCATGTATTACACAGGCTTTTCTGGCATTACTCTGATCAGCATGCATGCAACTTGCACACACAAATATGCCAAAAGAAGTTAATACAACCGATTTTTACCAACACACCCAAAAATGAGCTTTGATTGCCCACCAAGCCATGCACTATTTACAATATACATGCCCAAATCAGTCCATAGGCATCACATAGTCTCCTGAATCATATGATGCACAAACACTGTGTTCATGCCAATATTACAAACACTGTGTTCATGCCAATATTACAAACAAAATACTTTAACTGCAGTTGACTCATTAACAGCCACCACATGCACAACACTGCCAATACATAACTTATTTGACACACTCAAAGCTGCTTTTCCCTGTACCTCAGTAAATAATTGCTCTGCCACAATTGTACTTTCCAGTACTTGTTATTGGTTTCTACTTATTTGTCTTCTGCTTGACATACATAACCTTTATAGTTGGTTTTGAATCTGCATGTGACAACAACTCCAAAGTACTGTTTTGTCAATTTTGAGCCTTTACCGAACGCTGTCAGTATTACAAAGTCACTAAATATTTTTGTGTTCAGAAACAGACAATTTTGTGATAGTTTTTAGTTCATTTGGAAACATTTAGATGCTGGATCTACACTTCTGACATCAAAGTGACAAACACAATGTTAAAGGGGTAGTCCTCAATCCCAGGTTCTCGCATTAGTGGTCGTTGACATTCGACTGTTTATTCGATTTTATTCCATGTTCTCCTTTGAAAGTTGTGCACAGTTAATTCATTTTGCTCAGAGATAAAGCTGATAAACAGCCTGCCCCTTTACGGCTGCATTCAAAAATAATGATGGGGGGGGGGGGGGCTGGAGGAATTGTGATTGAAATCTTTTTTTTTTCAGATCCCCCAATACCCTAAAAAATTTCAAATCCCCCTCTATATGATCAAATTTTTTCAAGTCTCCCCAACTATCACAAGCCAAAAAAATAAACACGTACTGCACCTGTTATCAAGCAGTTTGTGAAGTCATATTCCTCGGGCAAGTTTTTAAATAGATTCATTTTTAAACGCATCAGTGAACTTTGTGGATTTATCAGTCTAAGCCAACTTGAGTTAATCCAACTCTGGCCAGGTCAATTGCTCCCGCCGAAGAGCACACAAAATGACGATCATGAGAGAGTAGGCAAATTGTCATATTGTAAAAAACTGAGCACAGTGACCTACCAAAAATTTGTTTCAAAAGTACTAGACATATATGAATTAGATGCTACTGAAAATTGACACTTACTGGAAGGTTAAAACATTCCATCAAATAAATGTTTTAATTTCTGAAATTTTCAGTGTAACAATGGCAAATTTGGTTAAAAAATAAATAATTCCATTTAGTCACATATTTTTACATTTCGTCTTTACTGTCGAAAGTTTTAATTTTGTATTATTTTATGATGAGAATGTGAAAATTTAGAAAATCAAGCATGGTGACCCTATCTTTTTTCTTTAGTATTTGATTATTCTCATATGCCACAATTCTAAAAATTCCCAATAACTTTTAAAGTCTCCTGGTCTTCCATATGTTGCTCTCTGGCCTGATCTTGTGTACAAGTATGTTTCACTGTCATGAGTGTCATTTGACCCAAACTCTTCTTCATCTACCATGTACATCAGAGTCAGATCTATCTCTGTCACTGTTCAGGTATGCAGTGACAGTGACACTGCAGTAGTAGGGCGGTACCTGATAGTGACACTTCCCGCAGGGAGTAGCTGTATTAACTTTGATAATTTTGGCAATATTTTTGTTCAGTGTAAACAACTGTGTTCTTGTTCTACTCCCTGCAGCATGTTGAACTGTCATGTATTCAGCTTGCTAACTCAGCCTGTCTATGTGTACCATGCATTTGTATCACTGACAAATGACTGTCAGTCCGGAATCTAATTAAATTATCACCTAATACACATTTATATATGCAGGCTTTGTCAACAAACTGAATATTGTGTGTTTGAGGATGCTGTAGGGAAACAGCAAGAAAGTGTAGTTGAAATATTGCAAAAATTATCAACAGTTGCAGCTTCCCCTCCTGTTACTAGGCTTAAGTTTGGTTTTTAACGACAAATCATACGTTTAGATTTTTTCACATGAAATGTGACAAAATGGTTCCAGATTTTGTTAAACTATTACAAACATTACAACAATTGGATGACATTAAAAGGATTTCTCATTGAATTACCTACCAAAACTTGGAATTGGAAAATGTAAAATGTAAAAGGGAACCTAACAATTTTCAGGTCCCCCCCCCCCTACAGGCAGAGTAAAAATTTCAAGTTCCCCCTCTACTACCCCCAAAATTTTGAATCCCCCTGAATTCCCCCAGCTCCCCCTTACTGTTTTTTTGTGAACGCAGCCTAAAAGTTGTACACAGACACACAGACTTGTCTCCAAGTCATCATGTTGATATTATCACAAGATGGATTCTTGGGGAGGAATTAACCATCACAAATAAGCTGAATTAAAAATAAATTTTTTCACTGTGAAAGTGAAGCAAGTTAATAGAAAGTCATCATTTTTTTCATGGGGAAGAAATTCAAATAATTGCTGTCACATATTTCCCCTTTTGTCAATGTCACTCATGTGAAATGCTGTATTGTGTTCATTAAGGAATAAAGATTTTAAATATGTCAATAAACTTAAGACATTCCCAATATATATCATATACTTGTAAATTATTTTATCATATATAAGCCATTGTGACAAGAAATTCTGAAATGAAAAGTGTTTTTTTCTGATGTGTTGCGACATGATTGGTACAGTTTGTTCCAGCACAGCATTGCATTCACTGATTGAGGTAAAATTGTAATTGTATATCCATAGATAGTTGTGTCTCAACTTTCTATGCTATATCAATGTATAGGACAATAGTGACACATTTCCAGTCAAGAGGGGGCCTACTTTTTGTTTATCAAATCACCCAATGCAAATGGTTAAATGATACAAATGAATGCCTTTCCCTAAGAAATCATGCATGGAGAATTTTTCTCGTAATGAAGTTTAGCTTTTGCTTTAAGGGGCCATGAATTTACACCAACTCACAGCGTTATCAGATTTTAATACTCTGTCAATAAATTTACTGTGATCTGACTGCACAAGCAGAGATGGTTTTCTTACTGCTTGGTACAGTGGATGCATTCTTTGTTTTGCATTCTACAGACACCTTTCTGCGTCCACAGGACAGCACAAAACCAGAACCATCAGAGCATGTAAACAAACATATCCTAGTATTTAAGGAACATTTCACTGTGTACAAACACCAACAAGGTTAAGATGCCTGAAACTTAAAAAACCAGTACAAAGGTTTTCATAGATTTAGAATTTCTTGTTATTTTAGCATTAAATTTCTCCTTGTCCATTATATTTTCTTCTTGTATATTAAAGTTCTGTCTGCAATTGTACTATTTATTTAGCAAAATGTTGTTTTTGCTCAGACTAATAGTTTCTTCATGATGTAGGTCTGTCTAGCTGAAAGTTAAGCGACCACAATAAAGCTTGTATAAAAACCTAAATCTGTTGGGTGCATGTTTTCAACTGCTTATAACTAACCATGCAAAGTTTATGTGTGCTATTCCTGATCAACTTTGGAGTCGTGCGTGAGAGTATAGCAATTCCAGATTTCCCAAAACTTTTTCTTGAAGAAACAACTTGGAAGCTGATGGTGCCAGCATTCTTTCAATAAGTAAAGAAAAAGCATTCCTTTTATGCATGGAAGCCCTTGTGAATGTTTTCTTGGATTGCAATGAATTTGAAAACGCGACGTCTAGGATCATTATCTCACCAGAAATATCAGTCTGCAGCCAGAATTTTGAAACCAGGGGACACTGTGTCCCTGTACTAGTATACTGTTTATTTTGGGGACATTTTACACATGTTGGGGACAACGTGCGTCCGTTGTCAATCAACTTTTATATCATAAAACAAAATTCAAGCTCCCGGGACTGCATATCGGATGCTTGAATTTCAGGCAAATAATTGTAGCAGTAGACCAAATCTGCCGTACTACAAGCGAGTTATAAAATCAAGTGAAGCGATTTAATTACTTTTAATCACAGATCCAAAAAGTATGCAACTATAAGCCTCAAAATAATCATGTAAAACAAAGGCTACCGTCAGTAACAGATACTACTTGCAGACTACACCCAACACAGTCTGATTCAGGAGTGCGCCTGAGTTGACCAGCAGTACACGAGAATGCGGGACAACTGGTTCCGTTTTGGGGACATCTCATCTTGGCTGTAACACTGAAATATCCTTCAAATGCACCGCTAAATTCTTTCAGGAAATATTTTGACATTACATGCCTTCCTGATATGTAACAATGTTGGTAGAATGTAGACATGAGTCTTGCTTGTGAGCCCCATAGGATATCACTTAAAGTATTCAGCCGCTAGATAAAAGTGTAAATAAATAAATAACTTTCACACAATCAAACGGTTATCCACATATGGAGACAAAAACACTTTGATGGAATCAAACAATGGTAAACAGGTCCCAATGTATCAGTTTATGAATGTGTTCCTTCCCTGGGAAAGAGATTCTTTAACATTGATAGAATACATCTGTATTGCATTGAATTTGCCTTGTACCTGCATGGCACAGTAGACTAATGGTGAATTCCCCAGACAGTACATGTTACCAACAAAATCCAACTGCTGGTGCATACACCATTTCAACTCTTGACAGGATGACTCGCACACACTTTCACAAAGTGGAATCCCGTCTGTATGTTCAAGGGTAATTCTCTGCAGGATGTCAAAGGTCACACAATGAGGTTTCAAGGGGCACTATTGGGAATGATTATCTGACATCTCTCAGTGTAAAGTTTAATGTTCTGCATGTTCAGGGGCATGAAACAACACATGTCTGTAAGTTGTGTTACATTTGTCATTTATTATCTATCATAAACTAATTTTCTCATCTGTGAAAATCAAAATGTTCATACACTATGATTGAAGACCTACAGAGTGAAAAATTCAAGACAATGGGCAAATAAAAATATGGCTGGACCAGTTGCAAAATAAATGTATAAAAGGGAAAAAAAACATGACGTAGCGTTTCATACACATGTTGGTTCTGAGAAATTGTCTGGAAAGGGATCTGTAATACAGGACCAGTAAGTGGTAGACTTTCACATTGACATGACACTCTTGGAAACAGACAAATACCAATAACTAATGTGAAATGTGACGATGCCTATCATCTTGCCATCGGCCTAAGTCTTGTGGAAGTTGTATCACATATATGAACCGATCTGTGGGTTTTCCATCATAACATAGACGGAACAATGAAGGATGTTATATATTTATGACACGGCTCAACTTCTGTACTCTGTTCAACAGTAGATCACCTTTCTTTATGGTTTCCTGTAGAAAACACAAGAGAAACAATGAGTTAGAACAGTGAAAAGCATCCATACCATAAGGGAGATAGTGCAAAGGTTCCACCTTTCCAGAAGGAATGTTACAGAAAAATTTGGTGACAATGAGTATTCACAGTACTTGCCAATAGAGAAATAAATATGTTCTCTATTATTGACATTGACACATGCAAACAAACACTTAAGTTGCCTCTCTTACAAACTGACTTGCGAGGGCTGGTCTTTTAAATGGTTACGCCTCTAAACTTTATCAGCTTTCCAAAATAATTTCATCGTGTGTTCCTTTATCATCAAGCAAGAAATAGCAAACGTACCAGGAGTTCCATAAACCACTTTGTTTTCATAGGTACTAATGTTCCATGACCTTGGCAAACTCAATGTGAAAGGTTTTACTAGAGCACAAACTGACATCCACAATTGACATTTTAGCCTGATACAAAATTCTCACCTGGTATTGCCAGTTTTTGCTGTCTGGCCGATTGGTTTCAACTATCCCGCCAACTTTGTCAATTTTACAGTGAAGTCGTCCTGCAGCAATAAACCTTGACAGTTCCCTGTGAATACAGACAAATTAATTTAAAATCATAACGCTCATTCATCAAAAGAGAGATAATTGGAGATTTTTTTGTTTCACCATCCTGCAAGTCTAATTACCGGTAGCAAGTTTGATCATTCCAAACTGCAATTGCTGGAGGGATACACAAAACTTCTGATGGAATTTGCAACTTTCTTCAAATTACACTCAATGTCACAGGGGTGTAGAAAATAGCTAGCAGCCAGCAAAAATGATTAGCAGTCAGCTAAAGTTTGCCAACTAAGGAAATTATTAGTTAAGTAAAAGTTCAGTTTGTCTTGCACAAACATCATGTACTTATACACTACTTGTAACCGCATCCACTTTTATTTAATCACCTGTAACCAAAATTGTCTACATCCCTAATGATGCAAATTGAGAACTTCAAACATTTGCAAGCATTTTAAAGCCATATGAACATAGAATCATGTTATTCTGACCCTGAACGACCAGATTTTCACCACCTCTACATGCTTGGTTCTCTTGCCCTAACCTGACCCTACTTTCTAAAACTTCCGCATTACAAATATGTGCTGACTTACTGATCGATGAAGTCTATGCTAACACCAAAGGCATCTGCCATATACTGTAATGTCAGACTTCTGTATGACTCCAAAAGCTGTGTGTATGCCAATATCCTCATCTCCCGGACATAGTAATGATAGTGTGGGGCCATCAGACGATCTACCTTCAGCATCTGTTCTACTTTAGCTGAAAATTCAAATTGATGATTGAGAAAGAAGTCAACGAAATGATTGTCAGAAAATACACATGTATGTACAGTGTTCTCCCCAGGCCATTTTAGCGTAGCGGTCCCGCTACGCTTTCGCCTCTCCCCGCTACGCTTTGATTCTCCCCGCTACGCTTTAAAATATTCCCGCCATCCTTTAGTTCACACGCTAGCGCTCTGCCTAGCTACCAGCTGTTGCATGCATTGTCTACACATTACCGCTCACTGCAACTTTCAACCTGGTGAAAGAGTGGAAGGTGTGAAGTATGGTATGCGTTCGATAAGTTGTCCGTAAGTGTTGAGAGGAACGTTAAACCAATAGAAGAATCGGCTGGGTTGTTCACAAGTTTTCATTCTACAACGACTATTACGACCAACAAAGACCTTTAGTCGGTATACATCGAGGACAAGTATTCACAGAGTTAGGCGGTGTAGCACTAGCGGGGCCTTTGATCACATTCCATGCTTTGATCAACGAAATGGACCGCAAAAGAAACAAAAGAAGCGGTTGATTGGTGAGGTTGAGTATGATTTTACAATGATGATCTTTTTTTTGACCGATACGATCATGATCGCGATCGAGTTCACATTGCATAAATTCCAATATGGCGGCGGCCATGTTGGCCGACGTGTTTATAACGTGTTGACATTGATCCTGGCGTCGCGTGTGGTTCCACTCTGACACGTTTTCTGAAAGATTTTACACCTGGTTTTCGGGTTATTCTAGTCGTACTTAGTTCATGTCTTGTGATCATCTTGGTGGTATTTTTAAAATCAAGAATCGAACGACGATGTTTAGTGGCAGTGGTAGTTACGCGGGGGGGGGGGGTTGGGGGGGGGGGGTTGAAATTGATCCCCGTGATGAAACATTATTCGCGGTGTTTGTCGTCCAATAATGATATAAAAGTCAATTACATTTGAATCGTGTAAAGCTTAAACTTATGAATTTTCCTCTTTGTTAGCAATTTTTGACAATTTTATTAGCAATATATGTAGTAATGAAACTCCAATCAGACGAACCCTTTCTTGCTTTCAATCTGAACTTGCTGTTACTGTTTGAATCTTCTATTTTAATTGCAATTGTACTATACTGTGATGATTTATTTAAGTGTACTAAAGAGTTTCCATGATGTTCAAATTGCATACTTGTGTGTTACCATTGCATTTTGTTGTGAATGTACATGAATGCCTGGGTGCATGTGCAAGCTTATATCCATATGCAAATATAAATTAATGATATGCAAATGATTATGCAAATTAGCCGCTACGCTTTTGCTTGATCCTGGGGAGAACACATGTATGTAAATAATCCACATTTGTTGGTGTCTTGCAGCATTGAAAAAGCCTCATTGCAAAAATGTGCGTGATTTTAAGACAAATATCCACATCATCTGTATAAGAAAAAGCAAAATCCATTTTCCTGAAAACTGTAAAAACTGCTGTCTTTACAAAATTTTGCTTTTGTCCTGGTACATTACTCAGGAATGAAACTTCACACCAATTCAATGCTGTTGCACATGGCAATGTCAATCAAACAGCTCTGCACATATACATGTAGAAATCTGTGAAAACTGATTACTTAGTAAAACAACAAAATGAATGCCACGGGATTCCTTTCCGAATGGATGGCACACTCACCTAGTGATTTGAAGAAATCTGCATATCTACACTCATACAGAGAAAACAAGAAGGTTCTAATATCTGGCAGACTATGCATCACTTCAAGTATTTCAGCTCCTTTGATAACCTGCAAGTTGACAATAAAAACATCAAGCGATTCAACATTTATTTTTTGGTTCAACACCAATGGGATGTCCATACTCTACTGTCACACAAAGGGCATCAAACATATTTAGAACCTGTTTAGAGCTTTGAGTATGAAACTTTGAGCCTGTCTACTGGTTAGGATGAGCAGTTAATCAATTGCATCAAAGACTCACGTTTTTGAGAAATATATAACTCTTGAGTTATGTGTGAAAGGACTGAGAGAAACAACATTTTACAGTGCATACAAAATTCTTTCATTATCTTACAGCTACTGTATGCATAATGCAGACTTATATCAGAACATCACTCAGTTAAGCATTTGAAATCTTTAATTACTGGTTAATGCATCAAGATTTGGCAAAAGGTTGTGATTATAGGAGTCAAAGTAATAATACTCAACCATTTCATTTATTTTTTAAAAGTAGCAAGTATTGCAATCAGACGTTCATTGTAAACGGTCAAAAAGTACTCTTGTATCAAAAATCTAGTTTACAAGATTTTTGTTGTTGCAATCCTAATTAGTTATTCGTGTACTGTGAAGGTATCAGGAGCTGTATACCAGAGTCACCTATTTTTCAATTCATATTTGACTTTTCCTTCAGAGATTTTCCTTCAGAGATATATTTGTTATAGTCTGGCAGTCAAAACCTATGTCCTCTCAAAGAGAGCATAGGGTTCCAGTCCACATTACCTTCTCCCTGAGATCTGTCCTGTCAAGGGCTAGCATAGAAACTATCACTGTGTGGGTGACAAATGTGTTGTAATCCATTAACTCATAGGACGTGAACGTTGACACAGTATCAAGGAAATAGTTGGCAGCATTTTTGAAGTCCCGTATGGCCATGCAATAGACGCCCTGATAGACTTTTAGACGATTCCGCCTGTCCCAATCACCACCTTCTTCTATCATGCTGAAATCATGAACAGTAAAAGAGTGAAAAATGTTAATCTTAAGTCAAAACTGTCAGCGTGGACGTTGTCTGAGTATAACATCACTATAACTGCTGCTTGTCTTAGTGACTAAAAAGCACTAACAATGTACATTTCACTGTAACCAGGCCCCTACACTGCCAGAGTCTGAATTGTAATGGCTGATCATATCAATGGTGTGGCACAGTGTCAGACCCTTGATGCACATGTGAGTACACACACATTATACATTATAGCCCTAACAAGGGACTACATGCCCGATGGCACGTCACCATTGGCCCAATGTCAGGAGGGCAAATGGTCTCCTGCTTGGAGGGTATATATTTCCCTTTTTGCTATAATGTTTTTATTACATGCCTCTCACGAAATTTCAGTCTAAATTTTAGATCAATTTGCAAATGACGATCATATGCTTTAAAATAGAACATTGTTTAAAATAGAACAATTTTCATTATCAAACAGTGCACTGATGTACTTAAATCACTATTATACGGTTTGTCCATATCTAATACATAAATTTTCTAAAAATCTGATTTTTTATGTCAAACATGTAATTTGATCATTTTATGCAGGGCATTGTCAAGTTTAAAATACAGTGTTCTCCCCAGAAAAAAATCATAGAGTATCGGCTAATTAGCATAAATTTACATAACAATAAGTTGTGAATATTTTAATTAATTATTTTCGTTAAAATTTATGAAAAAAATTTAAACCTGAAGATGATATATTGTATAGTGTCATTTCCTCTGTGTTCGTGTTGAACTGTACGTATTCCGAAGGACTTGCGGAGTCTAATCACAAACCGGCATCTTAGGGTGTCTACCTTTGTGACACAGCAAAATGGCCTGTGAATATGGCGGCTGCAGTGTGGTTGTTTGGATGCCGTCGATATTTCTTGTCAAACTTTGAGACTTAAAATGCCACATTTATCCATTTTATGTTGTTTTGGACCAAAAATCGATGAATTCTTTGAACAAAAGGTTTGTAAATGGCTGGTTTGTATATTATCATTGACGGAAAGACGGTGTGCACGTATCGCTCAATTGAGAGTACAGCGTACGCGTGTTGACAGACAAGAGACACTGACACTTCAGAGATGTCGTTACGCTTTACCACTGAATTTCCGAGACCCTACAACCTTGATTTACTTCTTCAGTTACAAATTAATAGTGACTGTAGGCCCTAGAGTTTATTTTAGCATGTCTGCCACAGGAAACAAACTTGTCGACGGTCGATGGTTTGTGTTTACCGTAATTCAAACCTTGCTGCCCGGACGCAGCTGTCAACATTCTTGATAAAGTTACGGACGACCGTCTGTCTGTTACCAAATGTCGATCTCTTTGTCCCATATGCAACATCAAATCACGTTTGACACCTTTTTTTGTTGTGAATTATTTAAAAAAAACTTGTGAAGTACACTTTTTGTCCGTCACTGACAATAAACTTGCTGGTGCACGGTAATCAGCTACCCATTAGCAGGTCATTTGTACACGGCGGTTGGTTCAAATAGGGTATCGGATAGCGTATCGGCCGGTGTGAAAGCGTATCGGCCAAAATTAAAGCGTATCGGCCCCGATACGCTAAAACCCTCTGGGGAGAACACTGAAATAGATCCTGTTCACTTTCAGTCAAATGATGACTATGTGGCCAGCTATGTCATCAACAAGTTACTATTGAATCTTATGGCATGCAATGTTCAACATACAAGGCATGTAATAAACACACATGAAGACAGCCTAAAGTATTGACTCAAACAAAGAATACTTACTCTTTAGCCTTGTCAATATTTCTAGTGATGAGGTCATTGTCCATGTAAAATAGGCCAACTCTGATGAGATGGAAGATGATATCAAGTCTGTGACCCAGTGCCACTGTTTTGTCGAATGCTTTCCTAAATGCTGTTAAACAGGCTTCCTGCAACATCAAGAACATGAAAACATACAACTCACTGATATTTCAAATTGTTCGTCAATAAATGTACACAAGCACCATGATTTATTTATTGAATAAAGTGAAGGTTTATTTTTTTCCCGTGGCATTGATACAGATGCTGCCTATTGCAAAAAATCGTAAATTTTCTATCAGTAAGGAGATCTTTTGGTCTCGTCTTGTCTCGGTCCGGGTTTTGCAACTCGCCTTTATGAAACGGCTTCGAGCGAAATTCACTACCCTGTCCGAAAACTGTCACACTGAGTGTAGTGCTAAAGAGTGCAGTGAATCAAACAGACTTGTATTTATTTACACATACCTTATCACCGATGCGGCACAGATACTCTGCTGTGGCTAACAAAGCATCTCTTACTTCAGTCTCTGTTAAATTTTGTTCTGCGTCTTCCAAAGTGTCGTTAAGCTCTTTGAGTTTTGCTGCGTTTGCTTCTTTCATTTGTTTCAACAATTTCTGGTCTGCTGTCCAACCTAAATCTGAGCTCAGCTCTTCATAGAACGGGGCCATATCTGGTAGGGCATTGAAATGTCCAAATGAGAAATTTAGCATCATGTTTGGAGAGTTATATGTATTGTTTTCATGGAACGGTAGCTTCCACATACAACTCACTCCAAACCAAATGTGTGCGAAAGCTTAATCACACACTACAGATAATTGTGAGCCACGAGAACTTTCGTAGTCATCACAATATCGTGACTCGGCAAAACATCAACAGCTATCCGGCTACCGTCACGATGAACGGCGAGCTCCATACATTCCACCCGTCATACTTACTATTTTCCTTGATGCCATCCATAAGCTCTTTCTTTGCCTTCGCATCATTCTTATGCTCCGGTCGGCCTAAAAAGAATTTGAGTTGAGCTATTCTAAGGTTGGGATTTTTCTCCAAACCCTCTTCTTCAAGATTTTCGACAGGCATGTTGATAACAAAATGGCCGCCAGTGTTTTATTTGTTCGTTTTCCCGTGATATGTTACCTCAAACACGAAACAGGGGCGCCGCCCGGGACTAGATTCATGTAAACTTTTGTTTTTGTTTTGTTGTTTTTGTTTCTGTGTCATCAATTACATTTCACGTCACTCTAAAGAGTAGTACTTGATGCAAATACTGGTAATATGTGCATATCTGCATTCACTTTTGCAAGATAAGATGCAAGTACTCTTTATACACCACAGGATAGTTTTCTTTATTTTCTTTCTTTTTTCTTTCTTTCTTTTCTTTCTTCTTTCTTTTTTATTCCTAACAATGTTGGTTTGGCAATATTGATGCAACAACACTTATTGTCTTTTATCACTGGCCACATAGTACTTCCGTTTTCTTTTTAGCATTTTTGAACATGCAAACAGCTCTCAAGGATAGTTGTACTGATGAGTATATAACCCCTCCAAGAAAAGACATGACGCGCAGTTCCTGAATGACGTGCGCGGTGACCAGAAACGCTCTCATGATCATTTTTTGGCATTAGCCACAGACCAAACTGGAGTCTACGACAAATCTCAATGTACGTGAAGTCTCGTTGCCTCAACAACTGCAATCACCGGCACTTCGAATTCGCTCATTGAGCGCCATTTTATAACCCCGGATGTACATATACATGTGTATCATTTTACAAAATAAACCACAACTATATGTACACGGCATAGAAAAATAGTTTCATTGAGCACTTTATAGCATGTTGATTTCAGATTAATGTATTAAATTACCCGTTTGATAGGAGAAAAGTAGATGTATGACACTAAGTAAAAGATTAATTCTGAAGGTGAGCAATTTCGCCTTTTCAATTCTGTTCTTCCTAAATTGTTTCGTCTGCTAGAGGTTAACAATCTAACCTACTATTCTTTCAGTGTGTGTCAAGTCTCTCACTGACGCAGTTAGTCTACTCCCTAACCGGAGTATTTTTGCCTCCGGAGATTTGGAGCCTTCGCCCATACTTCGCCAAAAAATCTCCGAAGGCAAAATACTCCGGCTAGGAAATAGATTATGACGCAGTTGACTTCTAAAACGATACGAATCTGATTGAATACTGCCAATGACAGCGCGACTATGTAACAATTAAATGCGAAAAACTTAGCGGTAGAATTTTGGGTTACCGTTATAGTTTATCGACCAGACTGATCAAATGATGTCTTGATAATTGCGTAGGTGTGCATGAACAAAAGAAAACAAAAGAAGGACAAAAGTCCAGTCAATAAAAGGTAAGAAAATATGCACTGAGAAAACCTTCACTGAAATGAACTTCACTTACCGTCATAGTATCTCTGACGTACAAGAAAAATCGGTATTGTCAATTTAATGTATGACGTAATTACAGTAATTCATCCAAATAGTTAATTATAATTATTGATCTAACCGTAAGCAGTTATCCTCAAAAACAAAGTCAATGCCGTCAAAATATTGGTACGCAAATAGATGCATAAGCAGCATGTCATTCCAGCAAACTTTTATCTTAACCTGATAATCATGCTACCTAACAATTCTGATTAAATTCAGTGCATTTATTTTTGACATGCGACTAATGAAAAAAAAAATTAATCAGTATTGCATGCTCATTAAGATTTTAGATTGACTGAATCTTAGAATGATTAATATGCCTCAGAACTTCTATCAATTTAGTACGTTAACTTTCACATATTAAGGCCGAATGAGAATAATTATTTGAATATGCTAATGATCTTATAAGGCCAAAGTAAAGTCTTTGTTTTGCGTCCACTCCAAATGGGAAAAGGTACGCGTCTAGGCGGCTGAAAAACACACACAAGAAAATTGATAGCAGCAAATAAACAAATTGTAACAAAATTATAGTTCTGAAAAGCTAAGCGGTCATGTCCTAAAATTTCCTATTCAAATACACTGTGTGTGTTTTTCATGAAAACCTTAAAAACTTAGGCGGGTGGGGACGCAAAACAAAGAATTTAATTACTTAGGCCAAATCCGTAGATGCCTTGCCCACCAAACATTCAACATAGTACATAGTAAGAACATCGCATATAGCTAAAATACCTGCCCGCAGAGTCACATCAAATTTGGTTCAGTGAGTCGTAGGTGTACTCCCATCATTCAAAATTAATGTAATTTTAATCAATAAAATCACATCATCGGAAATCTGATCAGATACTAATCTTTCAAAGATGATATCATGTACCAAATTGTATTACACTTGGCCAAATATGTTTTTAAGTTGTCAGTCAATCAAAATCTGTTTACAGATGAGCAATGTGATACCGTAAACGGTACGGATACTGTCGGAGTAGCGACACGGGACACTGTGAACCTCCGATTCACAGTGTCCGAAATAAAGAGCAAGACATCATTAAACTATACGCGTCTAATATGTCGATTTTCTGACAGGCACATTAATCAGAGTAGTAGAGAAGAATTTTATGTCATGTGAAGCTGTACGGACTTACACATTAGTTGGGATCTTTGTTCAAGCTATGAACGTAAGGAGCTGTTTTACACGGGGCAGTAAATTTGCATAGGTACACTGTAAAAATAGCGGACGCTAGACGCGTCTTTACGTGTTCAAAATGTACGTGTCGGTGTTCAAATTTGAACGGCTAGTGTTCATATTGTTAACACTAGTGTTCATATTATTAACAATGGTGTTCTTAACCTGAACACGTAGTGTTAACAACCATCTCCTTCAAGTGTTCAAAAACTCAGCATCACAGAAATTTTACAATACTGTAAAACAATTAACAATCTTTTGGGTTTTTTTACTTTACAATGGCTATATTAAATTTACTACAGCCTCGCTGTCTGCAAACGTACACGGATTTAGGTGTGACGAATTTCCCACTAAATGCAAAATATTTCCGGTCTACAATTGCTGAAAGCATGATTTTTCTAAAAAAGGAAGTATACAAAATAATTTATACGTTTATTACATGTTGAAATTTTGAAAATTTGAAAAGAAAATCAGAAAATCATCATGAACGTTTTAATTTTAACATCGGCGTGCAAGAGGCGTTCTATTTCTAAACACTTGGTGTTCAAGTTTGGTGCTTTTTCCTATCCCATGATGCATCAAAACGGAAGTTGCGACATTTTTCTTGTAAGCGCACCCTGAAGTCGTGATCGTGCGGAAGCAAGACCAGAAAGGGTAAGTTTTCTCTCCAAAATAGTAAAAGGTATTAGATTTTGAAGCATGTATATTAATATCCTTCGAAATAATCGTATTATACTTTGAAATAGCTTAACTACGTGAAGAAACCTTTTTTCTTTTAGTGGCTGGTATACCAACAAGAAGCTGTGAATACGCAGTGGTAATTTGGCCATGGCCTATCGATCGATCTCACTCGGGTCAAGGGTCATTGCAACACAATTGTAGCAATAACCCTTGACCTGAGCGCGATCGATACGCCTTGCATAGTATCGCTGCGTAATCACAGCTAACACATGTCTTTTAGTAGAGACAATCGCATGTAAAAAATCAATTAAACATTGTAGAGTATACAATGTATTGTTTCAGCATAGGAGAGATTGGCTTTTTTTATTTTAATCAGTTAATGACAAGAAGAAGCCAATATTTTGTACCAGTATTGAAAAGAGGCACTGTATATAAAAGTCTCCCCTATTCCTTAACCTAATTAGCTCCTTGTCTTACATTTAAAGTCTCATCTCGCCATATTACCTATTGTTGCATTATTTTCAGGATGTAAAAAGTTGGATATAACTGAAAATCGAAGAGTTGTTACAGAAACTGGTGGTACGTACAGATAATGAAGAAGATGAGTATACAGGTAGCTGTCTGGAAACAAGCTTGAGAACCTCAGTTCATCTCTAATGTAGATTTAAACTTCCGAGGATCAGTAACTGAATTTTGATAAGTTTCTGTATTTTCTTCTGAATTAATCTAAGCTTTGGTAGCATGCTATGATCATCTAAATGTTGCCGGAGAATAAGATTTCACAGACGAGTAGTCTCCCTATCAGATGCAAGGGTGGAAGCTTAGGAAAAATAAGAGCTGAAAGCGACGGAAAATTCAGAGTAAAAATGTCCACTCTGAATTACTGAATTTTCTGAAATTTTCACTCTGAATTTTCTGTCACTTTCTGCTTCAATGTTTCATTCCCCCTTGCATCTGATAAAGGAGACTTCACGTCTTTTAAAGCTTATGCCCTTCTAACATTTAGTTGATCATAGCATGCTACCAAACCTAAGAGAATTTTGTATTGTAGATCAACACGTCTCTTGTTCTAAGCGAGTGGTTTTTAGCTTTGCCGTCAGCTAAATAGGTGGATGTGTAGCATTGCCCTCAAATTTGTACATCCCAAGGTTTTTCTTCAAAACAGCCTGTACGAATCCTTTAATATTTGGATTACAGGTCCCCAGGGATTACCCTAATCACATATGTTCAAATTATGATGAACTATGCAAATTTATATTTTTGAGGCTAATTTCGCTAATTTTGGCAAAAATCTTCTTCTTTTTTACTGACGTCTTCAATATTGTGGTAAACATGTCCCTAAGAATGACCCTATCCAAATTTGTGCTAGTTGTGATGAAATATTCAAATTTTTATATTTCATGGCAATTTTCGTCATATTTGGTCAAAAGATCTTTAAAAATCTTCTTCAAAACTGCTAATTGAACAGCTTTGATATTTAGGACATAGATCTCTACTGATAGCCTTTTTCAGATTGTTCAAATTATGCAGAAATTTGGAACTTTGTATTTATAAGAAATTAAAGACATTTCAGACATTTTTAAGATATGAGGGATTACCAGAATGTGATATATATATACGTTATGATGAAATCTACTTTTTTTTATTTTAAGGGTGATTTTTACCATTTTTGGTAAAAACATTTGTATAAAAATTAATAGCAAGGTACACAAGAATTTGAAAGGTCTTTACCAATATGGTTTTAATTTCTGAGTAGATTTTTGAAATGTCACCGATTTATTTCATTGTTTATGTAAAGATATTACAAACAAACAAACCTTTTTGTTTATGAAGGACTTTGTTGGACAAGGAAATAGGTTTTACCCTGCCAAGGACCAATTTTCCCCACTTTCTGCATGTTGTGCCTTACTGTGACACTTTGTTAACTTGACATGTTGTGTTTACTTTAATGTGGACAACTATATACCATGTGCACTAGAGAAGCCTTGACTAACTTTTTTCTCTTCAAAATTTACAATTGTCTATACAAGAGGAAATGTCTCCCCTTAAGAAACCATCTTACAACAATGAAGTATGCATTCCATACATATATGTATTTTCAACACAATAAGTAAGCCAAATTTTGAGCTTTTTCAGATGATTTTTTGTACATTTTAAACAAGTATGAACCTTAAAACGTAATCCACAATAATAAGTAAAACCTGTTTTGTCATTACTTTGTTCATATTTCTTAAAACGATCTACAGTGTTCATGGGGATTTTTATTGCTTATGTTTTTGATAGGAGGGTGTTAACACCGTTGGTATGTTCCTCTGACAAACTTTACATACAAATTGGCAATGTTTATTTGCCCAAATTACAGTAAATTATTGTATATTACTCTAGAAATGCTTTGTGTATTTTTAGAATAAAATAATTTTACTGAATATTAGTGGTCTGTAATGTTATTTCAAGGCTTGAACACCCCCTGAACGCCCAAAATTAAAGGTGTTCAACAAGCGCGCATTATGTGTTCTAGCCTTTAACACACTTATCGTTGAACGGCGTCCATGCGTTCAAAAAGTGTTACAGCCCTTTGAACGCGTAAATGCGTTCAATTTTTTGAACACATTTTATGTGCAACGTGTGTTCAGATATGGAACACCATGGTGTTCAATGTAATGTCTGATGAACACGTAGCGTTCAAAATCTGCACACGTGTGTTAAAAATTGAACGTTGGTTGAACACGTAGTGTTAAATTTCTGAACGTCTAGACGCGTTCAAAAAGTGTTACAAAAAGGCGTTTAATTGGTGTTCTATCCTTGAACACTTAACTTTACAGTGTAGCTTTCTTCACCTACATACATCATATGATATCGGTCGTAATGTTTACATCCTATTTGCGATATAGTCTTTCTCAACCAAATCGCAATAGGGCCATTTGTCCCCGAGGCTGTTATTTAAGTTTTCTGTAAGTTTCCTTGGTCACTTCACGTCAATAGCTTTCAACATGTTGACTTAAGAAAACCCTCATCACATGAAGGTGACATTTCATATTTCATATTTCCAAACAAATCGTAGCTTGGGCCCTGGTCACAGTTGGGAGCTTCGGCGACCTTTGCATGTGTACTCCTGGTGAGAATCGTCCGCTGAATGGCTTGCCACTGTTTTTTCTTTTTTCTTTTTTTTAATCGCAAAAATAGTTCCCATGATTGGTCTTCGAGTTTTTCAACCTTGTAATCGGTCATCAGAATGGAACAAGCGTCGTATCAAATATCTGCAACCTACCCAGTTCTAACAATGTTGTTATTGCCCCTTGTACATCACATTTCATTACACAGGAAACGCAAACAACAATAATCGATGCTTGGAATAGCTTTCCTTTTACGTTAAATGAAACCCCATACCAAATACGTCAAAGGGATATTTCTTTGAACTAATCGCCCTCACGACCGGCTTACTTCCGCCAAAATGGCAGACACTTTCAAAACGTTCAGAAAATATTGACCGAAATCTTCCTTGTGTAGACAAATAAACAACAAGTTTCCATTTAGAATTAATATGGTGGCCGTGACATTCAGCTGAAATAGTACGATTCGTCTATATCCCTACAGTGAGTTAATCAGCCAGACGTATGCATGCTATTATTTTACTACACGCTAGTAATTATTGTAACTTTCAGAATAGCTCACAGCAAAGTATAGTGGACCATATCGATAGATCGATAGATAAGATCGATAGATTATCAAACCACACCAAAGTGGGAGTGATATATTTGTTGGTATATGGAAATGAAGGGCTCTGCGCTGACAATCGACGTTTATTTAAGCAATAACCCCCGCCGCAGGAGGGTATACACAAGATTTTGGTACAATGCGCGACATATAGCACGAGCCGATAGGCGAGTGCTATATGGAGCGAATTGTACCAAAATCGAGTGTATACCCGACTGCGAAGGGGGTTATTGCTATTATATTATATCAACTTGCGTGTATTTGTTGTCTTACTTGGGTATTTTCATCACTCTAAGCGCCAAATGCAGAAAACGGACGTCTGAGAGATCGAACGTCGGAAATTCTGCGCCCGAGACCGAGCATTTTTATAAGTTGGGATTCCGTACAGGCACACAGTATCCTACGATAAATACGCA
Source organism: Ptychodera flava (assembly GCF_041260155.1). Lineage (NCBI taxonomy): Eukaryota > Metazoa > Hemichordata > Enteropneusta > Ptychoderidae > Ptychodera > Ptychodera flava. The sequence continues at coordinate 4,592,494 of NC_091933.1, read as the reverse complement.
TTACGTTCATCAACCATGCATTTTATTCGCATGCAACACGAACGATACTTGTCAAAAAATACCTGCTGCACTCACACACAAAATGGGTCAAGAGTTCAAATCAAAACGAAAAAGTAACAATTTTGTCGTAAATTTACATAAGAACAATAGTCCTGGCTATTTTGGCATACTAAAAATCGATTTGTCTCATTCGTCGCGACATTCAGTGTGGCACATGCACAGTGAAGTTAGGGATGGACCATTAGACCTTGGGAGGGGGGGGTGGTCACAATGAAATTGTGAAAATTTTTTTTTACTATTGTAAATTTCTTAATTTTTTTTTTCCAATTGAGATTAGCTATGCAAATTTTTTTTTAGAGTAAATTTTCAGATTTATAATTTTTTTTTCGTTCGTCGCTGTCTGAAGATAAAGAGTGCAAACATGTGGTGCCAAGCACCACAAGCGGCCACGCAAGCGGTCACGGGGGGGGGGGGAGGTCAGGAGAGCGGTGTCCCCCTGCTGCTGTTGGAGCTTTTGAAAAATAGAGATTAAAATGGTGTTATTTGGTGGCACTTGGGGAGTATTTTTTGCAGGGGGGAGGTCAGGAGGGGGTGTCCCCCTCCTGCCGTTGGAGCTTTTGAAAATAGAGATTAAAATGGTGTTATTTGGTAGCACTTTGGGAGTATTTTTGCGGGGGGTGGTCAGGAGGGGGTGTCCCCCTCCTGCCGTTGGAGCTTTTGAAAAATAGAGATTAAAATGGTGTTATTTGGTGGCACTTGGGGAGTATTTTTGCGGGGGGAGGTTGGCTGTTGGAGCTTTTGAAAAATAGAGATAAAAATGGTGTTATTTGGTGGCACTTTGGGAGCATTTTTTTCGGATTACACATCTTCCTCTGAAACATGGTCTTCTTGGTCCTCAGTAGCTTCGTATAGTTTTGAAAATTGACTATTTTGGTTTCCTGGCTTCCCTTTCTACTGCGTGGTGAAATGCCTACATTCACCCCACCAAACATCATGCATATCCCATGATTTACAATTGATTTTGACAAGCTGAGAAGCTTAAATAAGCTAAATAATATAGTGAAATTTGCATATTTGTGTTTTTAGAGCAATTGTTGCCCTTTTTGATCAAAACATCTATTTCTCTGTAGCAGCGTGTCCAAATTGATTGGATGCGTAGAAAATGTGTTGAAATTTCAATATTTGTCTTTTTGGGCAATTTATGCATTCATGGTCAAAAAATCTGTATTCTCTGAAAGGGCTTGTCCAATTTCTTTGAAATTTGCTACACAGAAACGATTAAGCATGCAGATTTATTCAGTATTTGCTATCGAGAAACTTTCAAAGTTCAACCCTTTTATGTGTTTTTGTGTTGGGATTTGTTGGATAGATGGCATTCTACGTAGTGTATTGTTGAATGTTAAAACATGTGTTGCTGTTGTTATTTGAGGCTGTTTTTTGAGAAAAAAAGAATTGAAAATGCCTTTTTAAAAGCAAAATAATACATAATGACTTGATATGTTGTTTTATCATTATTGACGTGTTTCTACTTGTTCACCCATTCTTGCATTCATCATTGTAATAAAATGCTGTGAAAAAAATGAAACTGATGTGGCCTGCATCTGTTTACCTTGATCTTAAAAGGCAAATACAACTTTCTGTCTTGACAACCATACCATAGTTTCAATGTTTCACCTAGTGTACCTGCTTGGTTTGTACGCAGGAAACAAGTAGAAAACAGGCTCTATAATTTCATAATTTTCAAGTGATCAGAATACAAAAGTCCTGAAAAGATAAGATAATCACAACTTCCAGTATAAGGGATACAGTCACTCTAAATGTATAAATTAAAATTAAAAATGTGCCGGGAGGGTGTATTAAAAATACAGAAAGTTGCTTACTGTCGGTAAAATCTAAAAAAAATTCAAAATTTTAAAGACTTTTGCAGATTTTTTTTTACGCCTTTGTCTTCTTATTTATTTTTTTTATTTTGCAAACTAGTGTGAAGATTTTTTTTTCCTAACTTTCTGCTCTGAATTTTTTTTTTTTCTGTTTTTGACCACCCCCCCTCCAAGATCTAATGGTCTGTCCCTTACAGGATTTATTTTTGATGGATAATTTGGACGTTAATTGTACCAGAAAACAAGCAGTTTTAAAATAATCCAGACTTGCGATGACTGCAACTGTGATGAACAGTTGTGCAGATTCTGAGTGTGTTGCCCGGATCCCATTGTTATTTTGAACATCTTGGTCTACATCGTTAGGACATCCCGATCTGTTATAGCCCAAACTTTGGTAAATAATATCTGACATATACCGTTACTGTGAGGAAGTGTCAATTTATTTGTGTATGAACGAATACTATCTTCATTTTAAAGAGCGGTACTAGGATATATCGCGTCTTGACTCCCGCAAAGTGCACGGTGCACTGTCGCCCTAATATTTGTGTGCATCATACCCCAAACGTGCTGCTTCAGAGATGTCTTTCATCATCGATCCCAACTTATTTACACCAAGAGGTGAGTTACAGACCCACACTTTATCTGTGTATCAAAATTCGGTCTTCGGTCTTTGAAACAAAGTGGACTGTTTCGGTCTTTCTCGAGGGTCTATGGTTTAGACAGGTACGTTCAAATGCACCGACCGGGCAATTTTCGAAAATGCTGGTTTAGGGGCCCGTTTTAGCACTACTATCAGTGCTAAAACAGTATTTTAGCATCGGTGGAATGAGCTCTCGTCCAATCAGAATGGCGCATGGTAGCATGATATAATATAATTATTTTTTTACCAGAGTTAAGCCAATTGGTAATAGCATGCTTGGTCGTGCTATGCCCGTTAATTTCGTTAATTTTCAAGTTTCGTTTAAGTGGCAACCATATTGGAGTTGAAAATATCAATTTTTGCAAAAAGCCATTGAAAATGGCTCAGTATACGACCACAGTTTCACAATATGGGTTTGATGGGTAGCAATTAACAAAATGATCTTTATGCGTATGCAACGTGTTTCATTTTGAGGCTAGAAATATCTGTTTTCTAAAACCAAACAAAAAAATTTCGATTGCTCTGACAATTATCAATATGTGTATCTAGTGTCCTTTATCCTTTATGTCTATAAAATCAAATTTATGCAATATCCTTGCGTGTTAATAAAGGTTCACAGTTTGTGGAAAAGGAGAGTGAAGTCAGCGATTTCTTTTTCAAACAAATTTATTCAAAAAGTGAGACAATAAAGGCTTCTAGAAAAATTGAACGTAAAGAAAGCTACAAAAAGTGTGTTAAAACATGTTACTAGCACAGTGCAGCACTTCCTTTTCACTTGACACAGTTGTCACCAGTTCAGGTACACAGAGTCACGAAGTCTTTTAAAAGTATCACATTCTCTGTGTCATATTTATATCTAAAACATGTCTCCTTGTAATTTTTTACCTTACAGCCAGATAGTCAGTTACATACCAATACAGGAAAGTCCTAAACTAAGATATTACAGCGCTTGTCATTTGAGTTTGGAGTTTCAGTGTTTGGCGCACACAGTTCTTGATTATAAAGTACAAGTTGTTTTAGTCTAACATAAAACATCAAAGGAGTTGGCGAACGTTGCCGCACGTTCTCTTGTCATTCAGAATGTTGAAAAATGAACTAATACCCTGTAGCAGAACTTTTACCAATCGAAAAAGCATTTTCCCTGTTCAGGCGAATGATTGGCTCAAAACTTAATGTCTATATCAACCATCCATATATATTTCTGAGTTTCTTCGAGTAAGTCATAGACAAAAATGAAAAATGTCTGTGTGACTTTGGATAAATTGTTGCATTTCAGTCGAGTGATTCTTTTTATTGAACTCTAACCCTTAGTGTGTACGAAACAAGAAACCTGTGCGTGTCGAACTATGAACCTCCAAAGTCAAATTACAAGCGTTGTAGTATACAGTAGTTCTGGAAAGTTCAAAACTATCATGTAAATTACAGTGTTAAATATATTACTCCTCTTCATTGCACAAGATAAGTTTTGGAATAAGATTAAATGGTCTCATGTAAGAAGACAAAATGATGAACAATAGATATTGTAAGGTATATCCGAGTTCGTGCGATAGGATTACATGTTACTTATTCATGACAACTCTTGTTTCTTAAGTAGAACAATAAGTTGGTTTCGGTACATTTAACTTGGAAGACCGATTTAAATTTGTAGGAAAATAATTTATTCTGTTTTAATTTCTTTGAAGAAGGCGCAACATACCACCGAAACATATAGTGAAGCCTGGGATATAATTGATACGAATGAAAGTTCTTTAAATCAATTTACTTCTTAAGCCGGGTCTAGAAGCGCCATTTTGTGTGAAAAGCTGCCACTGTTTTCCAAACAAGGAGATACCTCTTTGAATTCCAAATATCAGCATGTTTTAAGTAATTGACTATATGGCTGTATGACAAGGGTGAGTCGGTTTTTTCCGTTACTACTAATCGTAATTCGTATTTAACCATAGTCAGCAGTATGTTTACTTTAGCAGAGCCCTCCTTCAACGTATACGATAGGAATACATAATCATAAAATTGACTGGTTCATGTCAAAACTGTTCGTGCTTATCGCCAGAAAGTGAGTGTTGCAATGAAAGTTCACTCGGGTTCCAGTTTCAATTTTGCCTGATTGCAAGTATTGAAATGTTTCAGTGTTATTATAAGCATTCAGAAAGTACATGGTTCGTGGCTTGGAAATGGTTTGATCACATTAAAAATCATGATATACCTAAAATAGTAAAAGCAAAGTCCCCTTTTCTAAAACATCACTACATATGTGTGAAAAGCTCGAATTTTCTTAAAATTTACAGGACTACTTAACTCGTTATAGGAACAATTGTAATTAAAGTATACAATACACAAATCCTAAAGAAATTAAGAATTTGATGAAACTTCAAAGAAAGGCAATGACTGACGCCATGTAAGTACACAATGTCAATAGAGACATATAAAAACTAGACTAGTGGCTTTAATTGAAAATGTGACGATGTTTGTGAGTGACATATGGATGCAATTGTTGCCCTATATGAGGCACTGTCATAGACTCTACACAAGCGTCTTTTGCAGGACTCATTTACACTCTATAGGAGATGTAAGGTATGGATGGGAAGAAGAGGAAAGGCACTGCAGTGTTTTAATGAGGAACATTTCATCCGTGGGAATGAACATAACTATGAACATGAATGTCCCTTTATGCCTTATTGTAACCAAAGTTGTTTAAATTAAAGTACTTTGTTTTCCTTAACTTCTGTTTGAGTTTACTGACGGTCAACACACATTGCAGTTTTGATTTTTTATTACGATCCCTTATTTCAAACGATCATTTCTTCATTAATCGAAAGATACTTTACATTTACCAAAAAATACGGGCTTGTCTTCGACTGAATGGTCGTGTTCTAACGGATTTCATACAACAACTTTATTATCCAGGATTTTTTAATTTGTTTTATGGTGATCAGCTGCTTCTTAAAATACTTCAGTCTAAACTGTAATCACCAATTAAATGTTCCTCTCAGACATACTAAAACGCAAGACAGTTCATTATACTGGTAGCAATCACTTATCAAGCTACTTAAACTGATCAAAAATATACAGAATATCACCTGAAAAGTCTATGCAGAAAATTCTGCGTCCCTCTATCCTCTAAGTTTATAATAGGATATGTTTTGGGTCGTCCTCAAAGTGTTCTTTTTCGAAGTCAAATGGCTCTCCCGTCATGCGTTTGAAGATTTCAAGAATATTGGTACAAGCCGTCTCAAAGTGGGTGGTTGCATCATAGGATGATGTGATATAAACCTGTCAATAGTGGAGATAACGTTGCACATCAGTCTTCTTTCAAAATCAAGTTAAGCAAGTCACAAAAACAATTCACAGTTAAAACATATCCTCTTCAATTAAGTGACTGCAATTTGTTGGTGTTGTGACTTCTGGGACTATATTGTTTTGCGCTAATATTTACTATTCTTATGTAGCTTTAAATAGCGACCTCATCACTCGTGTATCGATGCATAAATGCTTACAATATGCCTTTCACGTTTTTCACGTACAGCAAAAATTAAAGTGTTTGTGTCACGTTCACAGGAACGATATAAGAACAGAAAGAGGCAGCTTTTAACATTGAAGGGGTACGTGAGTGCCAAGGTCATTCTGTCAACGGACTCTTGGGATTTCACTCTTTAAAGTCAAGGGTGGACTATTTGATATCCTGGGGAGATGTCTCACTAGGGACCATGGTGTTTTCTCCCTGCTTCATTTAAAATTATATTCTTACTTCCGCTCAAAGAGGAGTATTTTCGTATTCTTATGCGCAGGCATATTTTTTGTCAACAGGTTTCTTTACATGACAATGGCACATTGGGAAAGAAATGTACAGCAGCAGAAAGTTGACGTGTAATCATAGGCAAACAGCATATCTTCAGAAAGCTGAAAAGAGAATAGAAACAACCAGTATTGGAGTAAGATAACTGATAGGGGACTAAACAGAAGTCATTGCATACCCAGTCTGTAAGAAACCACTGCCACTGATCGAGTTTGTTCTAAGAACTGGAATGAAAGCATTCGGAAAAAATCACTAAGGTTTTTAAAAACTGCACATTGCATAGATGGGAGAATTACAATATAGTGCAGTGATACAATTACTCGAAAGAGGTCAGGGAGTGCCTCCTTCCTGAAACATAAATATTTGATTATCATACATGCTATGTCTGTATTGCCATTTTCTTCTGTTATACGGTATGCTACAGAAGCGTTTGCTATTATCAAATGGCTAAAGTTCAGACAATGGCTATTAATTTTGCAATGCAGTTTCTATTTTGAAATTAATAGGTGTATCCTACAATATGCTTTAGAAGACAAAATCAGTCACTAAATAAGCATATTAAGAGATTTAAGTAGGTCATACTCTATTTGAAGGCAAATAAATAAGCCCTTGCCTTGTCCATTTTTTACATAGCATGTTGTGCTTGAAGTGTTTTACATTGAAAAGAAGAATAATTATTTTAGAAACATTCAATATGAGGTGGGTGCGTAATCTCCACCATAAACAACAAAAGCATGAGTAGATAGCATAACTGTAAAGAACGAAAATGGAAACGAGACATCCGAGGCAGGCTATTTGAACGAACTGAATTGATTATTCCGTAAGTTTTCGAGAGTAAGGTAAGGAAGAGAAACTTAGAACGAGGCCATAGTACTACACAATTGGTCAAATTGAAAAAACTGGGTGTGTGAATATTAAACATCACAGGGTGAAAATGAAATGAAATGTAATGAAATCAGATGTTACGGAAATTGGGCGCCCGAAAGGCGCGCCGATATGAAAGATGTTATAATAAATACAGTGTGCGCCTAAAATTAAAAGACATGATTGAAAGTAACTTTCGTTGCATTATTTTCTACTTCGTGTTGGCTTGCGGTCTTTTTAAATTTTCCTATAAATCTTGAATGGAATTTATTTCCAAAGGTACCCTCTCGGCGTTCCTTTTTCCCTAAATCTTCCAGACTCCTCGTGATACCAGATGGTCCACCCCTAAGAGACAAAGTTACTGTGCACTCGTTGGACTGTAGAGTGCAGTGATTTGAGTCGAAAGTTACAGAGCCAGCTGAGTCGACGGACTGACTTTAGCCTGTTGTGCTTGAAAATTTAATTCAGGCGTCCTGCCCGTACGTAAAATTGTTAATGAGGTTGGACCGTACACAAACAGATGACCTATCAAACTCCCACAGATGGTACAGTTTAATACCTACACTTTGCTAAGCGACACACAGTGGTACATGTCAGAACTTTGCAGCCTGCAGTGGTTGCTTTCAGGTGGAGGCTTCGCAGTTGATTGCGCAAATCCAGAGCTAAACGCAAATTTCAGGCCTGGCATGTGAGAAGAAGCGATGCATAAATTATAATTCAATGAAATATGAATATTAGGGAATGACCATTTGATATCCATGGGGGACTTGGAAGACTAATTTGCGAGGATAATTTTTTCTTCCCGCTAAAACAGTTTTTTTCAAATTACCCAACTATGAAAACTCTTCCCTTTAGAGGGAATCTCCAGTTTGCATTTGACTGGCAACATAGCCAATATTTTCTCTTCCTTATTGGCCCAGTAGTACAGGGCATCAATCTGTCAGACCATATTGGGGGTGTGTGTGTGTGGTGTGTGTGTGTGTGTGTGTGTGTGTGTGTGTGTATAAGTATGCCTGTCTGTCTGTCCCTCTTTTCTTGAGCTCGGAATTCATTAATTATTGCACCAAATGAGAATTACTTTGAGGAATGTTTGGATTATTACCTTTAAGTGAGTGTAATCTCATAGATGTGGTTTGCAAGGGTATGAACAAAAGTGTATGACTATGATTTTTCAAACAAAAATATTCCATCATAATTGATATATAGTGGTAGGGCCAATGCATTCAATACTTCTTCAAATTAGCATGAGATTTGCATATTTGTGTTTTTGAGAAATTTTTGGTCATCTTTTGTCAAAATTTTCTTTTCGGGAAAGACATGTCGGATAAGTCTTGATTTGGATTTTACTTATTCTTAGGATGGCTAATTAATATATATCCAAACGACGAAGAAGAATGTAAATATGTAAATACTGGGCCTCATTTCGTCAGTTTTGTGAACACAGATTTTTCAGAACTGCTAGTGTAATAGCTTTCAAAGGTATATAGAGGTTCCAAAAAGCGATTTAATTTTCATTTGTGGAAATTACTATGACATTACGTTTGCAAATTCAAATCTGTAAGGCAGTTTTTTTTCCACTATATAACTTATAGAAGATCATATTTGTAAAAACGCTTGTCCAAAAGCTTTCAAATTTAGTCCCCAGGTTCATAAGCATTGTCTGCTTTGTGTTTAGCATAAAATGATAATGAAATTTACACTTTGTGAAAGAAAAATCAAGATAAACCTATTTCAGTTACTTTTATATTGAATTTTTAGGTGCCATAGACTGATTAAGTTCCAGAAAAAATACTTTTCTATTGACTGTATTCTTCTTTTCATAATCACATCCGTAATTCGATTGGTCAGGGCAAGAAGAACGTAACCCAAATTTTCAACAAACTGAGGGGAATAAAGATTTAAAAGCCTCTAACTCTAAAGTTCAATTGGTTTGTAGTTAATGGCCTATGGGTAAAGGGTAATGTCATAGATGTATAAAACGTCACAAATGAATGTAATAATTATGTAATCATTTTATGTAAAGTTCAAAAATTTGGAGTTACTTCTGTCTTGCACTAGCATTTTGAGCAAAATAGGACGTACAACATCATGAGTTACGTCTTTTATCGGAGTTAACTCATAATATGTTACGTCATTTATGCACAGATCGATTTTCTGCTTTTTGATTAAATATTCATAAATAGCATCGTCATTATGAGAAGTTTTTACATTTTATTTTATTATTGAAATACTCCCTTAGTACACAAACTCCAGTTACGTCCCTATGGCAACATGATTTATATTGATTTCTTTAACTCAAAATTTTCACAAGAGATGCGTTTCACATCTGGAACAAAATTATATCAAAAACTCAATTTGGCTAAAACATGAATTACGTCATTCTTGCACTTGGTCATCGATATGACATAGCGGCCACGAACGTCTTACTTCGATTATTATGTTTTCCTCTCTGCAGTACATAAAACACAAAAGGCGAATTGAGAAAGAAATGCATAGTTTCACAAAGTTTAAATTCTAAACAAATTAGAACTTTGACTTGTAGACCTGAGGATTTATGCATACATCATGTACGTCTGTAAGTTGGAAAAAGGATAGACGGAATTTGTGCTGTGGTAACATTTCTGATGAGGATAAGGTGATTGCACTTTTAGCACTCAGGCTGTGAAAAATACGCAAAAATTAATATTAAATATTAGATTTATTCTATATAGGTAGTAAGGGAATTCTATGCTATATTTGTATATGCTACAGAGGAGATATCAGTTGCTAAAGCCATATAAATTTAAGTCTGGTTCAAAGTCAGGGTATGGCTACAAA